>NC_041021.1:10287894-10476707 GCF_004193775.1 Glycine soja | reverse complement strand
GGCGAACCAAGTGCTGTAAATACCGCTCCATGCCAAATGACCCAGTTGGATTGGCCAGATGAGGTGGCGACGGTGCGTCTGCGGCCTACGGTGCATCACCCTGCGCCTGTCTAGGCGTGCAATACTTCTCAATGAAGGCCCGGGTAATCGCGGTCGAATCACCTTACTAGGTGTGACGGGAACCCCGAAAGACTGGCAGAGACCCGTGATCAATGCCGGAAAACCCAGGGCCCTGTTAGACTTATCTGGGTCTAGAGGGTGCCTGGTAGGTGGCATACCTGCAAATAAATAAATGGCGTCAGCGATCAACTGAGCCACATGGACGCTCATTCCGTGTCAGGATGGCATACACCAGCTGACACTTCGGCAAAGGGAGGTCGGAGTTATGATCGCTTGGCAAGACGTTGCTGAGCAGCAACGTCATCCACATCTGAGTCAAGGTGGTCATGCTGGTGCGCATGATCCGCACCTGCCTCCCGGCAGCGGTTCGGGCAAATCCTGACCTGATATGCATAACTACTGGGCGATGGCCTCCTCGTCAAATCCATCGGCTCGGTTCTTTCTCTGACTAAACTCGCACTCCTGGCCCTCCTCTAACACTAGCGGGTCACCCAGGAACTGGCTGAGGGCGTCTGCATCAAAAGGAATCAACTGGCCCCTTACCCATGACCACATGTCCCGCATGCCCTCCTCCGTGGGCCAAGCATTAGCATAAAACTCTAGGACTATATCTGGGTCAAACTTAGCCATGGGAGTGACCAGCGACATCCAACGCCGACGAGCTATCTCTTCCTGAAAATCTGTGTACTCATCGTCCCTGAGCTGGACGTGTCTCTCTCGGTGGAATGACCATCCTTTGATGGCCTCGAAATGCTGCTGGTGCTCAGCGCTCCTGAAACGATGGTTTTCAAACTCGGGAGCGGCACTGGTCCCTTCAGCCGCGGCGTCCTTCCTAGATCTCTTTGCGGAGAGCTTCCTCGGTGGCATTTCCTGCGAGGACAACATTTGGAAAGTTAGTTTACAAGAAATATACCAATTATTACAAACAAGAGCCAAACAACACTTCATATGGCGCGAGTGTAAACATGCACTCTATATAATAATCATATTGGGGCCGTGCTATTTTATGACACATACGCATTTGCACACATAAAAATTTTGTGAGAAGCATTTTACGACACATTTCCATTTACATATTTTTTGACAAACCTTTTCATGCTACATCCTATATATATACACATTTTTTGGAAGGCTTCTTTTGCTACCTACTCACAAATACACATATTTTGAAAAACACTTTACGCTACCCATCCAAACACTTTGTAAGGCACTTCATGCAAGGCATTTTCATGCTATATATATATATATATATATTCATATTTTGCAAGGCATTTATTCAACATTTTGCAAGGCTTTTTATTCAACATTTTGCAAGGCATTTCATTCAACATTTTTCAAGGCATTTCATGCTACATATTTACATACATACATATTATCGAAGGGATTTTTCATGCTATCTAAGCGCAAGGCATTCCTCATGAGGCAGCAAGCTTTGAATTTCTAGTCAAAAAAAATTCCTCAACATATTCTAATACTCATGCATCTTTTACATTCAAAACCGGAAACTTAGATTCCTAGGCATGAGTCATCCTTTTGGCACTTTAGTCTAGCTTCTACAAACTACCCACACACTCACAATGCGCACAATTTATTTTGCAAGCTAAGTTCCACAAAATCATGCGCAAATGCCACTGAGGCATTTCACCAAAAACGTGAAAAATGATGACCTAGGGGCTGCAAAATTGGTGATTCCCGTAGCCTTCTTT
This sequence comes from Glycine soja, assembly GCF_004193775.1. NCBI lineage: Eukaryota > Viridiplantae > Streptophyta > Magnoliopsida > Fabales > Fabaceae > Glycine > Glycine soja. The sequence goes on along the minus strand of NC_041021.1, from coordinate 10,474,881 downwards.
TTGAATGAGGGGGGGGGGGGGAAGAGTTTTTGGTGTAGAAACCTTCCCTCTTCCCCTTTTTAACCCATTTCGTGCAGGGGTTGCTCGCCCAGGCGAGCTAACCTGTAATTTTTTTTTTGGGAAATAAGTAAGACTCCTAAGGGTCAGTGTTTGCTTACTCGAAACCCCTTAGGGTAGATTAGGCATCTGATACTTACTTTATAGACATAACAACAATAATTACTGGGGATTTTAAAGGATACTAGGCTACTTTGCAGCGGCGCTTTCCGTTTGTCCTGGGCTAGGCAAAGGATGATGACCTATTGGTCGTGACCCAAGCCTGTCCTTGCGTCCATCCCTAAGTACCTGAAAGTAGGAAACAACAATGCATGGCGAATCGTGACCGCGTCGTCGTCTTACCTTAATTGGTTTCTGCCTTTAACCTTGTCTCGACCTCTGATCGTTGCCTAAGACGATTCTACCCCTGTTATCACAAAATATGCATGCGTATGCGTATGCATGAATGTTTTCAAATGCAATAATCTTCTTAGTGAAAGCTGGTTAGGTTCAGTTTTAATTAAGCGCTTGGGGCACCCCATGAACTGAGCGAAAGGGCTCAGGTTATTACAAACTGCATATGGTTTAAAACCAAAGTGAGGACTGAAGCCTCAGACCCATGTTCTCTTCTTTAAAAGAATTGTGATGAGACAATTACAGCGGACAGGAATCCCTGGAGGAAACCAAAAAGAACACAAACACAAAAATAAAAAGAACATGTAGCGGTTTCCTCCATTGCCCCAGATTTCAAGCGTAATATCGCATAACAACATCGGAGTTCATGGGCGAGGGTAGCTCCTCACCATCCATGTTGGTGAGCACTAGAGCCCCCCAGAAAAAGCCCTTTTCACAACGAAAGGTCCTTCGTAATTTGGGGCCCATTTCCCTCGATTATCTTTACCAGCGTGGGATATCTTTTTCAGGACAAGGTCCCCCTGATTGAACTTGCGCGGGCATACCTTCTTGTCGAACGCGTTCTTTATCCTTTGTTGATAGAGGCGCCCATGGCTCATGGCCGTCAAACACTTACCTTCAATAAGGTTGAGTTGGTCGTAGCGTGTTTGAGCCCACTCTGATTCCTCTAGGCCCGATTCCGCTAGTATCTTTTGGGAAGGGACTGTCATACCCTAATTTCGTCCGGGGACCTTTGCTTGATGACATGCAACTTTTGTTTGGTCCTTGTGAGGTGCTTGGCACCCATCATTAGGCAATTTGTGAAGTTCCGGGACATGCTAGAAATCAAAAGAAAATACTGATGCACAATCCGTAAGGTTCTGTGACACACCGGAAATCAAATGGAAGCATCGTTGCATAATTAGTGAGGTTCCGTAACATTCCGTAAGTCAAAAGAGGGGATGATTATGTAATCCGCAAGGTTCCGTAACATTACGGAAAGAAAACAAGTATCGTTACGAGATTCGTAAGTTTCCGTAACTTTACGAAAAAAAAGAATCACCAAAAAAGGTAAGGGGGTGAACTTATCAAGATAGGGGTGTAAATAGCAATTCAAATCTAGGCCCTTCCGGAACATTTTGGAAGTTGGGTTGCTTAAGGAGGAAGCAACTGGGCGGCAAACTCCTCCACGTTTTTGAAAAATGGTTTCCGGGGCTTTCGTGGCTTCCGTGGCTTCCGTAATACTTCCGTAAAATTTCCGAAAACCTTGGGTAAGCATATTCCACTTAACATTGGTGAAAGGGAAAAGAAAAAAGATGAAAATCAAATTCGAAAACACTTCCGTAAGGCTTCCGTAACTTTTCCGTAAAATACAAAAAGGGGGGTGAACTTAGTAATTCGGGTGCGCTTAGAAATCTTCTTCATTAAGTCTTTGGGCAGCAAGCACCTCCCTTTTTTCTATAAATAGGGGAGGGGGAGCTGTTTCAAAATGTTCAAGACCCCTTTGGCTATGCATTTCGGCTATTTTGGGCAAAAAAACACGTTTTCGTGAAGAAAAATCGAGTCGAAGTGCTTCTGTAACGCTTTCGTAAGCGATTCTGTGGAAATTCTTCATCGTTCTTCGTCGTTCTTCACCGTTCTTCATCCGTTCTTCGTTCTTCAATGGGTAAGTTTTCGAATCCGAGACTTTCAATTCATTTCTTGTTTTGTGTACTTTCACTTTAATTTCGTTTACTTTCAGTTTTCTTTACTTCCCTTTTGACGCGCTTAAGCCATTTATTTAAGTCATTTCTCGCTTAATATAAAAATAAAATAAATTTCCACCGATCGTTTGAATTGTATCATCCGTTAATTTCGTTTAAAATGAATTCCAACCGTTTGGTCTTGCCGTAACCACGTTGGAAATCAAAAAAAGAGGTAAAATAATAATATAATAATCAAAAAATATTTTTTAGTAAAGTAAAGCGAAAAATCAATCGGACGTTTTCTCTTTGGGATTTCTCATTCTTAATCGAATTGACTAATAACTAAGGTGAAACTAAGGCTAAAATCAACTCGCCTAGTCAAGCTCGTCCACAAAAATAGGGTTTTGAAAGTTTATCACTTCAATTTCTTATTAAGTAAAATGGGTCATTTTTAAGGTCCAACGCCTTAAAATGATCACCTTTCAAGTAAAAAGAATCACTTGATTCACGCATAAGAAAGAACTACGTAAGTCTGATTTTCTCATCCCAATTGAGGAATACGTAGGAGCAAAGGGAAACACCCTTGTCGACCACAAAAAGAGAAAAAATATAAAAAAGGGTATAAAGGATATAAGGACATAAAAGGGAACGTAAAAATCAAAGTCATGTTTGCACATTCGATTAAAGGTTGTCGTCCCTTGTGACGGACGTGTGGGGTGCTAATACCTTCCCCGCGCGTAAATACAACTCCCGAGCCTTTCACTTAAAAGTTCGTAGATCGCGTCTTTTCCGGTTTTTCCGACGTTTTCCTCAAATAAATGTTGGTGGCGACTCCGCGCGTATTCCTTTCGTGGAACACGCATCCCGCGAGTCTCGCATCGCCCTCCCGCCGTAGGGTAGGTTGCGACAGTTGGCGACTCCACTGGGGATTGTTTTTAGAGAGTTAGGCCATTTAATCTTGTGCAATGTTTTACCGTGACTTACTCCTTTGTTTGTTTTCCTTCATTATGTTCTTGTATATATAACTCTTTGATGCTTTTAGTGCATTTTTTGTATGCTTGAGGTAAATATTTATTCATTTGATGCCCACAAACACTAACACTATTTGCACACACGGTGAGTTGAAAAAGGGCCCTATACCCGGGTTCGTGGGAACATAAGGAGTGGAGGTGAATCCGTGATCATGCTAGGTCTCCGACTTGCTTGATTACAGTGAACCCTCATCTAGAGTTTTTCTCTTTGAAAACATATTGTTGCTAGTAGTCCCTACTGCTGCAATATGTTCTTCGAAGGGGATGATACATCTAGAAACCATCAAGAGAGATATGACTACCTTGGGGGTTATTACTAAAAGCCTAGTTAGCTCTCTCCCTTATAGGTCCCTTAAATAGGGGCACGGAGCAAACACGCTGCGTGCCATTTTTCACACTGCCATGCATAAGTGTCATATACCCTTTTGCTTATATTCAGTGAGTATTGTCATACTATGTACATTCCCGTGTTGCGCCTTTCGCATATGCATCGCACATGGGTTCTGTCTTGATCCCCTCTGTAAACAAACCAACGAAGGGTCCGTGTCACCGTTTTAAATACATACGTTGGGGCACTTTGCTACCCCTAGACGTTGTATCTAAGGAGGAGACAATTTCTCGGGCTCCCGTATTCGTAAATTGCATCTGTGTCATATGCATTTCTTCATACATTCATCCATTCCACCCATGATAGATGTCAGAGTTTTGATTCGCACTAGATTTTATTTCACTTTAGTAAAACATGGGATCAAGTCAAAAGCCTTCGCTTAAAAAGAGGTTCTAACAAGTCAAATTCAAGAGCTTAGAGGTCACTAGTTTACGAGAGTTGGGGCAATTAATGGGTCAACTTCAACGGCAAGCCTTCCGCAAAGCCTATGGTAAGGTTTGGGACCTAGCTAGGGTAGAAGTCTCCATGGAACCAATTGCATCCCTTTCCCAGTATTATGACCAGCCCCTAAGGTGCTTCACATTTGAGGACTTCTAGCTAGTGCCGACTGTGAAAGAGTTTGAAGAAATCCTGGGATTCCCACTGGGAGGAAGGAAGCCATATCTTTTCTCTGGGTTCTATCCCTCCACGACAAGAGTTGCCAAGGTAGTGAAAATCTCAGCACAAGAGTTGGACCGTGTAAAGCAAAACAGGAATGGGGTAGTCGGAGTACCAAGGAAGTGTTTGGAGGAAAGGGCAAAAGGCCTTGGCAAATCAAGGCGACTGGGCTTTCTTTTATTGACATCTTGGCGCTCTTGATCTTTGGAGTTGTCCTCTTTCCGAATATGGAAGGGTTAGTGGACCTAGCAGCGATTGACGCTTTCCTCGCCTTTCATCATGGCAAGGAAAGCCCGGTCGATGCCATTTTGGCCATGTATGACACATTCGACCGGGGAGGTGAAAAGAGTGGCGCAAGAATTGTTTGTTGTGCACTGGCTCTCTATGTGTGGCTGGTTTCACACCTTTTTTTCCAAGAAGGAAGGAAGAATCGGGATTCTATCTTCATACGAAGGATGTCCAAAGGTTCCCTTGATGGAACAAGGGGTTGTATTAATTATAATCCCGTCCTCGACATAAGACAGCTTGGCTACCTCATGAGAGGAGTGCCATCAGATGAAAGCATCACGCCTTTCATCGCACGGGGTTTCAGTTACCACAACGCGAGGGTACTCCAAGGAGTTCGCAAGGCATGGGATGCGGCGTGAAGAAAGGACAAAGAGCTTAGGGGAAGCCGTAATGGGATCATCGGCGGCTATCATAAGTGGCTGAGAGTCCGAACACAAGGATTGGATTGGCTCCCAAATCTAAAGACTGTGAGAGACGATGAGGTTAAAGCTTCGGAAGAAAGTGATGAGGTACAAGCCCTAAAGGCAGAGCTTGAAAGAGCCCGGGTAGTCGAAGAGAAGTTCAAGTCCATAGCCATCAAAGTCTGAAAAGAGTATGATGAACTAAGGGACGTCAATATGGCCACAGCTGAAGCCTTGGAACGAGAAACCAAGAAGGCCCGAAAGGAAGAACACGACCAAAGCAAAGTTTTGAGGGGCTTTATAGGGCAGCAATAGTGAGCTCAAGCTCCGAAGAGGTGAAAGGAATCATCACGGGTCAAAGGCATGATCTTGAAGGACGAGCTAAAGGCTTGCCTTAGGTCGAAAAGAAATTTGTCCCAACAGTTAAGCGAGACTGAAGGGAATATGTGGGCCATCATCGATGAGTGCAAAGAGAAGCTAAATCTAGCAGCGACTCACGAGCAAAGGCTAGAGGATGAGTACGCCAAGATATCAGCAGAAAGGGAAGCAAGGGAAAGGGTAATTGATTCATTGCACCAAGAGGCAACAATGAGGATGGACCGATTTGCTCTTACTTTGAACAGGAGTCAAGAACTTCCCCGATTGCTAGCCAAGGCCAAAGCAATGGCGGACACCTACTCCGCCCCCGAGGAGATCCACAGACTTCTCAGCTATTATCAGCATATGATAGACTTAATGGACCATATGATTAGAAACCGCTAGGAAGTTTGTATTGTCGCTCAGATCTTGACTAGTTATAACCTTTTGAATAAAATGAGTTTATCCCACGTTTTTACTCCAAAAATCAGTGCGAATCAAGTCACTCCCGCATTTTATCTCTAGCATGCATTGTATGTTGGTCTTGTCCTTTGTCACGGGAAGCCGAAAGGTCCATATCACCTTCTTAACTGTACACATAGGGCACTGTGCCCCCAAATGCGCAAGTAAGAAGAGATAATTTTTCGGGCTCTCGTGTCCGTAAATGCTTTCATATCATGCATCACATAAACATCTCTTCATGGCATCATAATGAACATATCGTTCCTGCATTTGTCTGTTATCATATTACAGCCTCACATTTTGCATGAGTCATGGCATCATCATGCATATGCGTTCAACAAACTTTTTGATCTGCAAAATTGCATACCATTTGTTTTCATGTTTGCTCATCCTTGCGTTTTCCTCTACAAAACAAAAACAAAAAAGGGGAAGCGTGAAACTTCACACTACATTCTTAGTTGCATGTGTTAGGCACCATGAGCCAACCATGTTGGGATCATAAACCCATTTCTAAAAAAAAAAAAAACACAACAACAAAACAAAATAATTGAACATGGTACCTAATGCATGGTTAACTAGGAAATGGTGTTTCTTCGGGCATCTCAATTTCATAATTACATTTTCCGTGCATAAGCTTAAAGTATGCCCGAGTCATTCATCCCTATGAGATGTTGTTGAAGTATTGGCGATCAGAATTGCCATTCCTTGGATTATAGGGTTGAACCAAGCTCATGCTTTTACAAAAAGGTTCATCAAGTCAAGTTGAAATATGGAAGTAACCGTCTTGCAAAATTGGGGCAAAAGATGAATCGAGTCACATCACTGCTTCGTCTACTGCCAAACATATTTAGGATTGTTGATGTCCTTGTTACTTCCAGTTTCACCTTGACAAAGATGTCATGGACCATGTTGAAAATCTAAATTGATTCAACCCCATATCCTGCGTAAAAATTCGCAATACTTCAACTGTACATCATTCGCATGCATCCATGCTTTTCATTGGTTGCATTGCTCATTGCATTCTTTCCTTGAAAAATAAAATAAAATAAAATAAAATGAACTTAATCATTGTTATAAAAAAGAAAAGGACACGCTTTACGGCGCCCTTACCGAACTCGTGCTAGAGCTAGAGTAATGGGTGAAGCAGAGGAGGTGCAAGAGAAGATGAAGGCCGAAATGGAGGCCATGAAAGAGCAAATGGCCACAATGATGGAGGCCATGATGAGCATGAAGAAGATAATGGAAGCCAATGCGGTTATAGTTGCTGCTACTAGCGCTGTCGCTAAGGTGAACCCGATGCTCCCATCTAGCCTCAAGCAAATGAATCATCCAACCTCAAATATGGTAGGCAAAGATTTGGGAAGTACGGACGACCCCATGATGTGCAAATTCAAAACGAGCACGCCTTCCCATCATATGGCTTGCCTCCCAACTATACACCACCCAATGTGGCATACACTCTCAATGAAAATCTCAATAACTCCACACCCATACTCATTAAGAGCCAACAACCTCAATCTGATCATGCACATGTCTATCGACCAATGGAGAAGACACATGGAATGCCCCACCACAATCTAGCTGACTTCGAGCCTTGCCTCGGATATGCCACTGAAGGGCAGGCAGTTGGTGGTTTACCCCTGCAAAACACTTTGGAGGGCCCTCAGTGTCACCCACAACCACAACCCTCACATTCCATAGTGGTTAAAAACCCTCATGCTATGGCAGAAATGGGAAAGAGGAAAGGCTCAGGGCCATTGAAGGAGGTAAAGATTATGCCTTTGCTAACCTAGAAGAGTTGTTCCTAGTACCCGATATCATCACCCCTCCCAAGTTCAAGGTGCTGGACTTTGACAAGTACAAGGGGACTACTTGCCCCAAGAACCATCCAAAGATGTATTGTCGGAAGATAAGGGCATACGCAAAGATGAGGAATTGCTAATACATTTCTTCCAAGAAAGTCTTACTGGGGTAGCTGTTACCTCGTACACTAACTTGGAACCTTCCCGAGTCCATACTTGGAAGGACCTAATGGTTGCCTTCGTTAGGCAGTATCAGTACTATTCTGATATGGTTCCAGATAGGATGCAACTACAGAACATGTGCAAAAAGGGAGACGATAATCGTGATGGTAGACACATTATCGGTACTCTACTATGAAAAGATGGTGGGCTACGCACCCTCAAAGCTTTGCAGATTTGGTCTTCGCTAGTGAAAGGATCAATGTGGGTCCGAAAAGAGGCAAATTTGATCATCCTACTAGGACGACTGAGAAAACTGGGGCAAATGAAGAGGGTGAGAAAGAGGGAGAAACCCATGCTGTGACTGCCATTCCTATACGGCCAAGTTTCCCACCAACCCAACAATGTCATTACTCAGTCAATAACAAACCTCCTCCTTACCCACCACCCAGTTATCCACAAAGGCCATCCGTAAATCAACCACAAAGCCTGTCTACCGCACTTCCAATGACGAAGACCACCTTTAGCACAAACCAAAAAACACCAACAAAAAGGAATTTTGCAGCGAGAAAGCCTGTAGAATTCACCCCAATTCCAGTGTTCTATGCTGACTTGCTCCCATATCTACTTGATAATTCAATGGTAGCCATAACCCTAGCCAAGGTTCATCAACCTCCATTTCTCCGAGAATACGACTCGAACGCAACGTGTGCTTGTCACGGAGAAGCCCCGGGGCGTTCCATTGAGCATTGTAGGGCTCTGAAGCGTAAGGTGCAAGGTCTAATTGATGCGGGCTGGCTGAAATTTGAGGAGAATTGCGTGTAAATCCTGACATTGACAAGAGATGCCACACATGGGGCAATTTTGAAGGCTGTTGTTAGGTGTCTCTAATGACTCATCAGGATTTTCAAGTTTATGCCATTATTGTAAACCACAGTTACAATGTTAAATGAAATGGATAAAGTTGATATCTTTGTCCCTCATCCTCTCACAAACGCATGTTTGCTTATTCAACTTTCACTGGAATGTGGGTGCAAGCCATTGGTCTGTTTGCTCAAGCGACCTGCGCTCCTGAGTGTTGACTTCTAAGACTGTTCAATCAGAGATTACTCGTCTTGCACGTTGGTGGGGGTGCCGTAAAACAACGAGTAAAGTTCAAAACAAATAAGTTTCAAAATAAAAAATAAAAAGGCATTTGATTGACTGTGTTTTCAAGTAAAAATATAGACGTTCATGTGACTTCATTTTATCATTCCAGAAAGTTTGTCTTCTTAGAGAAGCGAGTTGTCAAGAATAGGATGTTGGACAAATGGCCTCAGTTACCTTAAGAAAAAGGGGGGTTGAATTAAGATGCAAAGACTATTCCCCAATTGAACTATCACTCTTTCTTTTTGGATTAACAATGCACCCTTAACATGAATTACTCAAAAGAAAATTCAAAATAAACTTCTTTAAAGCAAAAGATAAATAGCAATAAATAAAAGAAGTTCAAGGGAAGAGAGGAATGCAAACTTGATTTATACTGGTTTGGCCATGTCATACCCTAATTTCGTCCGGGGACCTTTGCTTGATGACATGCGACCTTTCTTTGGTCCTTGTGAGGTGCTTGGCACCCATCATTAGGCTATTTGTGAAATTCCAGGACATGCCGGAAAACCAAAAAATATTGATGCACAATCCGTAAGTTTCCGTGACACACCGGAAATCAAATGGAAGCATCGTTGCATAATTAAGTGAGATTCCGTAACATTCCGTAAGTCAAAAAGGGGATGATTATGTAATCCGCAAGGTTCCGTAACATTACGGAAAGAAAACAAGTATCGTTACGAGATTCGTAAGTTTCCGTAACTTTACGAAAAAAGAATCACCAAAAAAAGGTAAGGGGGTGAACTTATCAAGATAGGGGTGTAAATAGCAATTCAAATCTAGGCCCTTCTAGAACATTTTGGAAGTTGGGTTGCTTAAGGAGGAAGCAACTGGGCGGCAAGCTCCTCCACGTTTTTGAAAAATGGTTTTCGGGGCTTCCGCGGCTTCCGTAATACTTCCGTAAAATTTCCGAAAACCTTGGGTAAGCATATTCCACTTAACATTGGTAAAAGGGAAAAGAAAAAAGATGAAAATCAAATTCGAAAACAGTTCCGTAAGGCTTCCGTAACTTTTCCGTAAAATACGAAAAGGGGGGTGAACTTAGTAATTCGGGTGCGCTTAGAAATCTTCTTCATTAAGTCTTTGGGCGGCAAGCACCTCCTTTTTTTCTATAAATAGGGGAGGGGGGAGCTGTTTCAAAATGTTCAGCCCCTTTGGCACTTCTCTCTCTTTCGAATTTGCTTGGAAAAATCGTTTCCGTGAAGAAAATCTAAGCCGAGGCGCTTCCGAAACGCTTCCGTAAGCGATTCTGTGGAAATTCTTCATCGTTCTTCACCGTTCTTCATCCGTTCTTCGTTCGTTCTTCGTTCTTCAACGGGTAAGTTTTCGAATTCGAGACTTTCAATTCATTTCTTGTTTTGTCTACTTTCACTTTAATTTCGTTTACTTTCAGTTTTCTTTTCTTCCGTTTTTGACGTGCTTTAACCGTTTATTTAAGCCGTTTTCTCGTCTAATAAATGATAAAATGAATTTCAACCGATCATTTGTGTTGTAATCTCGTTTAATCACTGTTAAAACGAAATCTAACCGATCGATCGTTCACGCTATAATCTCGGTTAAACCAAAAAAAGGTAAAATAATAATAAAATAATCAAAATATCTTGAAAAATAATAATAAAATAATCAAAATATCTTTGAATAAAATAATAAAAAAAATCAATCGGACGTTTTTCTTTGGAAGTTTCCTTGAATGAATTGATTAATAACCAAAGTGAAACTAAGACTAAAATCAACTCACAAATCAAGTTTTGTCCGAAAATCACTAAAAACCGTTTTAAGGTCCAACGCCTTAAACGGTCCTCTTTGCTTTTATCGGTTAACATGGACCGTTCAAAAGCATAAAATCAACATGTGACTTTACCGCTTTTGCAAGAACTACGTAGGTCTGAGTTCCTCATTGAGGATACGTAGGAGCAAAAGCCCCGCTTTTGTCGACCACCCCAAGAGATCGTTAATGGTCCAATGCCTTAACGTTTCTCTCCTTTCAAAAACAAGAGATCGTTAATGGTCCAATGCCTTAACGTTTCTCTCCTTTCAAAATCAAAAGACCGTTTAATGGTCCAACACCTTAAATGACCTTTTGTTCAATAAAAACATATTTTACAAAAAAGAAAAAAAACAACTTAACCAAACACTTTGTTCCGAAAGAACTACGTAGGTCTGATTTTCTCATCCCAAATTGAGGAATACGTAGGAGCAAAGGGAAACACCCTTGTCGACCACAAAAAGAGAAAATATAAAAAGGGTATGAAGGATATAGAGACATAAAAAGGGAACATAAAAAATCAAAGTCATGTTTGCACATTCGATTAAAGGCTGCCGTCCCTTGGGGCGGACGTGTGGGGTGCTAATACCTTCCCCGTGCGTAAATACAACTCCCGAACCTTTCACTTAAAAAGTTCGTAGATCGCGTCTTTTCCGGTTTTTCCGACGTTTTCCTCAAATAAACGTTGGTGGCGACTCCGCGCGTATTCCTTTCGTGGAACACGCATCCCGCGAGTCACGCGTCGCCCTCCCGCCGAAGGGTAGGTTGCGACAGTTGGCGACTCCGCTGGGGACTGTTTTTTAGAGAGTTAGGCCATTTAATCTTGTGCAATGTTTTATCATGACTTTCTCCTTTGTTGGTTTCCCTTTATTTGTTTTATGTTCTTGTGTATATAAACTATTTGTTGCTTTTAGTGTGTTTTAGAATGTATGCATGAGGTAAATATTTATTCATTTGATGCACACAAACACTAACACTATTTGCACACACTGTGAGTGAAAAAGGGCCCTATACCCGGGTTCATGGGAACATAAGGAGTGGAGGTGAATCTGTGATCATGCTAGGTCTCCGACTTGCTTGATTACAGTGAACCCTCATCTAGAGCTTTTCTCTTTGAAAACTTATTGTTGCTAGTAGTCCCTACTGCTGCAATATGTTCTTCGAAGGGGATGATACCTCTAGAAACCATCAAGAGAGATATGACTACCTTGGGGATTATTGCTAAAAGCCTAGTTAGTTCTCTCCCTTATAGGTCCCTTAAATAGGGGCACGGAGAAAACACGCTGCGTGCCATTTTTCACACTGCCATGCATAAGTATCATATACCCGTTTGCTTATGTTCAGTGAATATTATCATACTATGTACATCCCCGTATTGTACCTTTCGCATGTGCATCATGTGCGGGTTCCGTCTTAATCCCCTCTCTTAGGCAAACCAACGGAGGGTCCGTGTCACCTTCTTAAATACATACGTTGGGCACTTTGCTACCCCAAGACGTTGTATCTAAGAAGGAGACAATTTCCCGAGCTCCCGTATTCATAAATTGCATCCGTGTCATATGCATTCCTTCATGCATTCATCCATTCCACCCATGATAGATGTCGGAGTTTTGATTCGCACTAGATTTTATTTCACTTTAGTAAAACATGGGATCAAGTCAAAAGCCTTCGCTTAAAAAGAGGTTTTATCAAGTCAAAATCAAGAGCTTAGAGGTCACCAGTTTACGAAATTTGGGGCAATTAATGGGTCAACTTCAACAGCAAGCCTTCCGCAAAGCCTATGGTAAGATTTGGGACCTAGCTAGGGTAGAAGTCTCCATGGAACCGATTGCCTCCCTCGCCCAGTATTATGATCAGCCGTTGAGGTGCTTCATCTTTGGGGACTTCCAGCTATCACCAATGGTGGAAGAATTTGAAGAGATCCTAGGATGTCCTCTAGGGGGAAGGAAACCATACCTCTTCTCAGGGTTCTACCCCTCATTGGCCAGAATTTCTAAAAAAGTCCAAATCTCGGCGCAGGAATTAGACCGCCAAAGGCAAGTCGAAAATGGGGTGGTCGGAATACCGAGAAAATATTTGGAGGTAAAAGCAATAATCTTGGCAGATAAAGGCGAGTGGACCCCATTCATAGATATTCTCACACTGTTGATTTTCGAGGGAGTCCTCTTTCCAAATGTGGATGGGTTGGTGGACCTGGCAGCGATCGACGTTTTTCTCGCCTATCATAACCACAAGGAAAGTCCGGTTGTCGCTATGCTAGCCGACCTATATGATACCTTCGACCGAAGATGTGAAGAAAGCAATGCAAGGATTGTTTGTTGTACTCCAGCTCTCTATGTGGGGCTGGTTTCACACCTTTTTCTCCAAGAAGGTAGGCCCGTCTATCCGCTACAAGGTTACCGCTCGTGCGTCGAAAAAGGAAAGGCGAATTGGGACCAACTCTTGGCTAGCATGGGGGCGCGTCTGTTAATTGGTTCCCTCGCTAGAAGGAAGGAAGAATCAAGATTCTATCTTCATGCGAAGGATGTCCAAATGTTCCCTTGATGGGAACAAAGGGTTGTATTAATTATAATCCCGTTCTCGCCATAAGACAGCTTGGCTACCCCATGAGAGGAGCGCCATTAGACGAAAGCATCACGCCTTTCATCGCACGGGGTTTTAGTGACCACAACGCGAGGGTACTCCAAGGAGTTCGCAAGGCATGGGATGCGGCGTGAAGAAAGGACAGAGAGCTTAGGGGAAGCAGTAATGGGATCATCGGCGGCTATCATAAGTGGCTGAGAGTCCGAACACAAGGATTGGATTGGCTCCCAAATCTAAAGACTGTGAGGGACGATGAGGTTAAAGCTTCGGAAGAAAGTGATGAGGTACAAGCCCTAAAGGCAGATCTTGAAAGAGCCCGAGTAGTCGAAGAGAAGTTCAAGTCCATAGCCATCAAAGTTTGAAAAGAGTACGATGAACTAAGGGACGTCAATATGGCCACCGCTGAAGCCTTGGAACGAGAAACCAAGAAGGCCCGAAAGGAAGAACACGTGCAAGAAAAGTTTTGAGGGGCTTTATAGGGCAGCAATAGTAAGCTCAAGCTCCGAAGAGGTGAAAGGAATCATCACGGGTCAAAGGCATGATCTTGAAGGATGAGCTAAAGGCTTACCTTAGGTCGAAAAGAAATTTGTCCCAACAGTTAAGCGAGACTGAAGGGAATATGTGGGCCGTCATCGATGAGTGCAAAGAGAAGCTAAATCTAGCGGCGACTCACGAGCAAAGGCTAGAGGATGAGTACGCCAAGATATCAGCAGAAAGCGAAGCAAGGGAGAGGGTAATTGATTCATGGCACCAAGAGGCAACAATGTGGACGGACTGATTTGCTCTTACTTTGAACAGGAGTCAAGAACTTCCCCCATTCCTAGCCAAGGCCAAAGCAGTGGCGGACACCTACTCCGCCCCCAAGAAGATCCACGGACTTCTCAGCTATTGTCAACATATGATAGACTTAATGGACCATATGATTAGAAACCGCTAGGAAGTTTGTATTGTCGCTCAGATCTTGACTAGTTATAACTTTTTGAATAAAATGAGTTTATCCCACGTTTTTACTCCAAAAATCAGTGCGAATCAAGTCACTCCCGCATTTTATCTCTAGCATGCATTGTATGTTGGTCTCGTCCATTGTCACGGGAAGCCGGAAGGTCCATATCACCTTCTTAATTGTACACATGGGGCACTGCGCCTCCAAATGCGCAAGTAAGAAGAGATAATTTTCCGGGCTCTCGTGTCCGTAAAATGCATTCATATCATGCATCGCATAAGCATCTCTTCATAACATCATAATGGACATATCCTGCATTTGTCCGTTATCATATTCCAGCCTCACATTTTGCATGAGTCATGGCATCATCATGCATATGCGTTCAACAAACTTTTTGATCTGCAAAATTGCATACCATTTGTTTTCATGTTTGCTCATCCTTGCGTTTTCCTCTACAAAACAAAAACAAAAAAGGGGGAAGCGTGAAACTTCATACTACATTCTTAGTTTCATGTGTTAGGCACCACGAGCCAACCATGTTGGGATCATAAACCCGTTTCACTTAAAAACAAAATAATTGAACATGGTACCTAATGCATGGTTAACTAGGAAATGGTGTTTCTTCGGGCATCTCAATTTCATAATTACATTTTCCGTGCATAAGCTTAAAGTATGCCCGAGTCATTCATCCCTATGAGATGTTGTTGAAGTATTGGCAATCAGAATTTCCATTCCTTGGATTACGGGGTTGAACCAAGCTCAAGCTTTTACAAAAAGGTTCATCAAGTCAAGTTGAAATATGGAAGTAACCGTCCTGCAAAATTGGGGCAAAAGATGAATCGAGTCACATCACTGCTTCGTCTACTGCCAAACATATTTAGGATTGTTGATGTCCTTGTTACTTCCAGTTTCACCTTGACAAAGATGTCATGGACCATGTTGAAAATCTAAATTGATTCAACCCCATATCCTGCGTAAAAATTTGCAATACTTCAACTGTACATCATCGCATACATCCATGCTTTTCATTGGTTGCATTGCTCATTGCATTCTTTCCTTGAAAAATAAAATAAAATAAAATAAAATGAACTTAATCATTGTTATAAAAAAAAAAACATGCTTTACGGCATCCTCACCGAACTTGTGCTAGAGCTAGAGTAATGGGTGAAGTAGAGAAGATACAAGAGAATATGAAGGCCGACATGGAGGCCATTAAAGAGCAAATGGCCACAATGATGGAGGCCATGATGAGCATGAAGAAGATAATGGAAGCCAATGCGGTTATAGTTGCCGCTACTAGCGCTGTCGCTAAGGTGAACCTGATGCTCCCATCTGGCCTCAAGCAAATGAATCATCCAACCTCAAATATGGTAGGCAAAGATTTGGGAAGTACGGACGACCCCATGATGTGCAAATTCAAAACGAGCACGCCTTCCCATCATATGGCTTGCCTCCCAACTATACACCACCCAATGTGGCATACACTCTCAATGAAAATCTCAATAACTCCACACCCATACTCATTAAGAGCCAACAACCTCAATCTGATCATGCACATGTCTCTCGACCCATGGAGGAGACACATGGAATGCCCCACCACAATCTAGCCGACTTCGAGCCTTGCCTCGGATATGCCACTGAAGGGCAAGCAGTTGGTGGTATACCCCTGCAAAACACTTTGGAGGGCCCTCAGTGTCACCCACAACCACAACCCTCACATTCCACAGCGGTTAAAAACCCTCATGACTATGGCAGGAATGGGAAAGTTGGATCATCTAGAGGAAAGGCTCAGGGCCATTGAAGGAGGTGAAGATTATTCCTTTGCTAACCTAGAAGAGTTGTTCCCAATACCCAATATCATCACCCCTCCCAAGTTCAAGGTGCTGGACTTTGACAAGTACAAGGGGACTACTTGCCCCAAGAACCATCCAAAGATGTATTGTCGGAAGATAAGGGCATACGCAAAGATGAGGAATTGCTAATACATTTCTTCCAAGAAAGTCTTACTGGGGTAGCTGTTACCTGGTACACTAACTTGGAACCTTCCCGAGTCCATACTTGGAAGGACCTAATGGTTGCCTTTGTTAGGCAGTATCAGTACTATTCTGACATGGTTCCGGATAGGATGCAACTACAGAACATGTGCAAAAAGGGAGACGATAATCGTGATGGTAGACACATTATCGGTACTCTACTATGAAAAAAATGGTGGGTTACACACCTTCAAGTTTTACAGATTTGGTCTTCGCCAGCAAAAATATCGAAGTGGATCCGAAAAGAGGCAAATTTGATCATCCTACTAGGACGACTGAGAAAACTGGGGCAAATGAAGAGGGTGAGAAAGAGGGAGAAACCCATGCTGTGACTGCCATTCCTATACGGCCAAGTTTCCCACCAACCCAACAATGTCATTACTCAGCCAATAACAAACCTCCTCCTTACCCACCACCCAGTTATCCACAAAGGCCATCCCTAAATCAACCACAAAGCCTATCTACCGCACTTCCAATGACGAAGACCACCTTTAGCACAAACCAAAAAAAAACACCAACAAAAAGGAATTTTGCAGCAAAAAGCCTCTAGGGTTCACCCCAAATTCCGTTGTCATATGCTAAACTTGATCCCATATCTACTTGATAATTCAATGGTAGCCATAACCCTAGCCAAGGTTCATCAACCTCCATTTCTCCGAGAATACGACTCGAACGCAACGTGTGCTTGTCACGGAGAAGCCCCGGGGCGTTCCATTGAGCATTGTAGGGCTCTGAAGCGTAAGGTGCAAGGTCTAATTGATACGGGCTGGCTGAAATTTGAGGAGAATCGCTTGTTGAATCCTAACATTGACAAGCAACACCATACATGGGGCAATTCTGGAAGCTGTTGTTATGACTCATCAGGATTTTCAAGTTTATGCCATAAACCACAGTTACAATGTTAAATGATATGGATAAAATGGACATCCTCTCACGAACACATCTTTGCTTATTCAACTTCCACCGGAATGTGAGTGTAAGCCATTGGTCTATTTGCTCAAGCAACCTGCGCTCCTGAGTGTTGACTTCCAAGACCGTTCAATCAGAGATTACTCATCTTGCACGTTGGTGGGGGTACCGTAAAACAACGAGCAAAGTTCAAAACAAATAAGTTTCAAAATAAAAAATAAGTTTCAAAATAAAAAATAAAAAGGCATTTGATTGACTGTGTTTTCAAGTAAAAATATAGACGTTCATGTGACCTCATTTTGTCTTTTTAGAGAGAAGTGAGTTATCAAGAATAGGATGTTGGACAAATGGCCTCAGTTACCTTAAGAAAAAGGGGGTTTGAATTAAGATGCAAAGACTATTCCCCAATTGAACTATCACTCTCTCTTTTCGGATTAACAATGCACACAGGGATAACCCTTCCCTTGTGTTCAGGAATCCTCTACAACAAGAGACCCACGGTCTCTTAATCCCTTTTCAGAAATAAGAAGAAGAGAAGAAGAGGTCTCTCGTAAAAGAGGTAGATTGTAAAATGAAGATCAATCAAAAATTCCTTATTGAATAAGCAAGTGGTTGACCAAGGAATCTGTTTGAGAGGATAAGACATTTCAGTTCAGAAAAACTCTTGATCTTTCGAGAGGATAAAACTGTTTGGGCAATGAAAACTCTCTTTAAAACATTTGAATGGCCATTCATAAAACATTTGAATAGATATGTCTCTTGGAAATTATTTTCTGGAAATCCCCTCTGGTAATCAATTACAAGACTTATGTAATCGATTACAGGTTTTAAAAATTTGAATTAAAACATTTTCAAACTGCTGGTAATCGATTACCAGAGAGCAAATCTCAATTTGAAAGGATAGAATTCCTTGGTCAAACCTTTGGCTTCTTCAATTTGGAAACTTCTCCCTAAGATTCTAAAGATCAACTTGATCATATATCTTGATTTTCTTGGATTCTTGGATTCTTGCCTTGAATAAAACTTGGAAGCACTTGATCCTTTGGCATCATCAAAACATCAAAACATCTTGCTTCTACATAGGAGTCATTTGACTTAATCCATCAAAAAATCCTTCAACTATTTCTCGTCCTTGGAAAATTCTTTTTGCAAGAATCAATTGCGTCTTTCATTCTTCCTCACTACGAGGTTGTGAAAACAAGACAACAATTGGTACCTCTAAGCCCTACACTGGGGCAATGAAAGGCCCCATGCATAAACCTCAAACGAACCTAGGGGCAGATTAGAAGTTCTCACCCAATAGGTTCCCTCCTACAAGGTCATGACGAAAGAAAACGATTGGTACCTCAAAGCCTTACACTGGGGCAATGAGGGGCACCGTGCATGAGCCTCAAGTGAACATAGGGGCCGATCAAAAGTTCTCACCCATCGATGTTTTTAACAAAAAAAAAGGGGACAAACTCTAGGATTTCAATGGATTGATTAAACATCAAACAACTCCATTGCCGTCACTCCAAAATGGTCAAGTGACTAAATCAAAAAGAACATACACTCTGAGGGAGTTCCCGAAGAGATTTGCAAAAAGATAGGATGAGGTTGCATGAATTATCACCTTTTTCAAAAGGACAGTCAATCTGTGTTTTCCAAAAAAATTAAATCAAAATCAAAATCACAAAACAAGGAAAGAATGACATGAACATTGTACAAACTTTCCATTTCATTGCATTATTTCATATGAAGTCCGCATTTACCAAATTTCACAACAAAGGTTGCATGCATCTGCATCCCTAAAAATCATGTTGACTACATAGATTCCCTACATCTAAATGTCCAAATCTTTTGAATTTGGGATGACCGGCTCTCTCGATGAGTCGATCTCTTGCTTTCTCATAAGGATGGACCCTCGGGTACTAGTACCCTGGTCTTCAGAGGACTACACTCCTCGCCAACAGAGGGCTGCACGCCCTCACCTTAAGAGGACTGTGTGTCCTCACCTTCAGAGGACTGCATGTCCTCACCTTCAGAGGGCTACACGCCCTCGCCATCAGAGGACTGCATGTCCTCACCTTCAGAGGGCTACACGCCCTCGCCATCAGAGGACTGCATGTCCTCACCTTGAGAGGACTACATGTCCTCACCATCAGAGGGCTGCACGCCCTCACCTCCAGAGGACTACACGTCCTCGCCTTGAGAGGGCTACTCGCCCTCACCTTGGGTACTAGTTACCCTCACCTTCAGAGGGCTACACGCCCTCACCATCAGAGGGCTGCACGCCCTCACCTCCAGAGGACTACACGTCCTCGCCTTGAGAGGGCTACTCGCCCTTGCCTTGGGTACTAGTTACCCTCACCTTCAGAGGACTACATGTCCTCACCTTTGTAGGGCTACACGCCCTCACCTTTAGAGGACCACACGTCCTCACCTTCAGAGGGCTACACGCCCTCGCCATCAGAGGACTGCATGTCCTCACCTTCGTAGGGCTACACGCCCTCACCTTTAGAGGACTACACGTCCTCGCCAACAGAGGGCGACACGCCTTCACCTTTAGAGGACTACACGTCCTCGCCAACAGAGGGCTGCACGCCCTCACCTTGAGAGGACTACACGCCCTCACCTCCAGAGGACTATACATCCTCGCCTTGAGAGGGTTGCACGCCCTCACCTTTAGAGGGCTACGTGTCCTCATTTTTAGTGTGCTCCACATCCACACCTTAAGAGGATTTAAGGTCCTCTGCCCTTAAATGCTTAACCGAGACTTTCACTCCCGGTTAAGGGGCCAGTAGTTTCCTTTTAACGGTTCCTAGGCCACCCCCTGATATTGGAGGAGGGCCAACTGTGCAAGCACAACCAGAAAGGGAGGCTATCACACAACTACTATGCATACCGGGGCAAGATTTCACCCGTGCCGCTGCAAAGAGACGAGTGCGGATCATGCGCACCAACATGACCACTCTTACACAGATATAGATGACATTGCTACTTAGCAACATTCTGCCCAGCGACCGCATTGCCAATCTCCCCCTGCAAAATTATCAGTTGGTCTGTGTCGTCCCGACGTGGGTAAGTATGCATATGGTTCAACTGATTTCTGATACCATCTATTGTTTGCAGGGATCGCACCCACAAAGACACCCAGTGGACCCGAAAAAGTCAAACAGGGCCCTGGGGTTTCCAGCTCTGGTTACGGGCCTCTATCAGTCCTACAGGGTGCCCGTACCCCCCGGCAAGGTCACGTCATCATAGGTAAGTATGCACATCGCTCAACTGATTTCTGATTTCATCTATTGTTTGCAGGGATCGCGCCTGCAAGACACCCAGTGGACCCGAAGAAGTCCAACAGGGTCTTGGAGTTGTCAAGCTCTAATTACGGGTCTCTGTCAGTTCTACGGAGTACCTGTCACCTCAAGCAAGGGCATCAGGCCCCCTACTAATCGAGCTTTCATCAAGAAGTACTGCGCCCCCAGGCAGGCGCAGGGCGAAACACCACAGCAGCATTGGGATGGCCGGTAGCGGGCAATAGACACACCGCCACCACCTCTAGAGTTCACCTCAGCTCATCCGCAAAAAGGTTAGAGCGTTGCCTACAACACATGGCCGACCAGCAGGCGACCAAGTCCAAAGCCAAAGGTAAGCAAAGTACTAGGTCCATGACCTACAAGTCATAAGGCGTCCAGCTCAAGACGTTAAAGAAGCGCTACTAGGAGGCAACCTAGTACCTTTTAAATTTCTGCTTGCTATTTGATCACTTTTTATAGTAGGACGCACCTAGTTGCTCATGATCCTGGGAATTTAAATAAAACAAGCGCAAGCTCGGAAGGTAGTCATACCTTACAAAACATATATATGTATGTTTAGGTAGTGAAAATACCTTAGATATGCATGTATGTAAACAAAAAAACACTTCACAAAATATATATATGTATGTTTAGGTAGAAAAATACCTTAGATATGCATGTATGTAAACAAAAAACACTTCACAAAATATATATATGTATGTTTAGGTAGAAAGATACCTTAGATATGCATGTATGTAAACAAAAAATACTTCACAAAACATATATATGTATGTTTAGGTGGCAAGATACCTTGGATATGCATGTATATAGCAAAAATACCTCACAAAAATATGCACATGTTTAGGTAGCAAAATACCTCATGAAAAAAAAAGAAAAAAAAACAAACAAGAAAAAGAAATAAACAAATGATAATGATAAAAAAAGAAGGAGAAAAAAGAAAAAAATAAGTTATCTAGCTAAAAAACCAACATGCTTTTGAAAGAGATCACTTCCAACTTTTCTTTGAAAAAATTCGCTGATCATAGCTAGTTTTTTAAAAAAAAAAAATGTGTATACACCTGAAGGGTGAATGCTGTGAAGATTTTCCCGGACGCCCGAAATGGATTCAGATGAATGCACAAATTGATAAAAGAACATATTTTGGAAACATTGGGTTGATTTAAAATAGAGGAAATGAATCCTGAGCCCTAGCATCACATGACCATAAAAATTTGACACTTGAGTGTCCGCATAGGTGCATGCATGACCAGTTTTGCATAAAATTTCCAAATCATCATTTTTGCATTTGTGTCATGAAAATAATGTGGGGCATCCCTTTTTATCCTTGAACCAAACCAAACCCTGACATGTACCATGCCTAGCCATTCTACAAGTCTTGAGCCAAGATCCTGACTCACCATAAACCTTGACCCAGGGTGAGAATGTCAATCCTTACCCTCGGAAGCAAAAAAGAATAGAAGGGAAATTTCCAATCAAAGAAAAAGAGAAGGAAAATTTCCAATCAAAGGAAAAAAGGAAACAAGGAAATTCCCAATCAAAGAGAGGGAGAAAGAAAAAAGAAAAGAAAGAAAAGTCCCAACCAAAGAATGGGAGAAAGTAAAGAAAAAAAAAAGAAGAAAGCTCCTGGTCAAAGAAACCAGAAGAAATGTGCAGAGAGGTCTTTAGACCGGACAATATCTGAACAATACAGAATTGTCACCAAATGAACAAAAAGAAGGAAAGGAAACCATGACCTAAAATGGTCTTCTCCCTTTAATTGCCAACCAAAATCAGTGCGCTAGCGACTTTTTCACCCCACACTAAACAAAAACAGAAAAGGAAAAAGCCAAAAACACACAAAAGCCGAAAGAAGAAACCACCAAAAAAAAAACCATTCCCAAGGGAAGCCCTATTGATCCATGATCACGCATGTAATTTTTTATTTGATAGGAAATAATTTGCAAAGTCAAGTCATGACATATCTATGGTCCGGAATTAGGATGAAACACTTACCTGTGCGAGATTGATACACTTTGAGTGGATTTCTTCTATTTTTGTCGAACCCAGTGTTTCCTCTAAATGGTCATTTAGAAACGAAATGCTAACATCCAAAATCTCATTTATGGTTATGGGAGATTTCATCAGCAGACTCTCCTTCCCCGGTAGACGCATTGTTTTTCACTCAAAAAAGCATATGCTGCTCTAAATCAGTTGGAATATTTGTCTCTTTGCTAAAGCATGTTTGCATTTTAGTGGAGAAAACACCGAGACTTTTTCAAGTCTCACAAGTTATCCAGAACTACGTAGGTCTGAGTTCCTTATTGGAGGATACGTAGGAGCAAGAGCCTCGCTTTTGTCGACCACACCGCCTTTTGTTGCCATGACTCAAGAGCTGGTAGCCCGCGGAGACACCTTACGGTTATCCGCACCTCGTCATTCAGTGACCCCAAGTGTGATTCACGAGCAGAGACCAATATGGTCATCTGCGCCCTTTCCGGAGATGTCAGCATTTTCCGATGGAGACTTTTCAAGTCTCACAAGTTATCAAGAACTACGTAGGTCTGAATTCCTCATTGGAGGATACGTAGGAGCAAGAGCCTTGCTTTTGTCGGCCGCCCCATAATCTTTGTCATACTGACCCTGAGGTCATGTGACATGCACCCTTGTATCATCCAGAGGCGGCGGGCCCGATGATACGCGGAGATACCTTACGGTTATCCGCACCCTTTTGTCATCCAGAGGCGGCTGGCCCGATGACAAGCAGAGACCAAGTTTGGTCATTCTGCACCCTTGTATCATCCAGAGGCGGCGGGCCCGATGACAAGCAGAGACCAAATTTGGTCATTCTGCACCCTTGTATCATCCAGAGGCGGCGGGCCCGATGATACGCGGAGATACCTTACGGTTATCCGCACCCTTTTGTCATCCAGAGGCGGCGGGCCCGATGACAAGCAGAGACCAAGTTTGGTCATTCTGCACCCTTGTATCATCCAGAGGCGGCGGGCCCGATGATACGCGGAGATACCTTACGGTTATCCGCACCCTTTTGTCATCCAGAGGCGGCGGGCCCGATGACAAGCAGAGACCAAGTTTGGTCATTCTGCACCCTTGTATCATCCAGAGGCGGCGGGCCCGATGATACGCGGAAATACCCGAGTGGTTATCCGTATAAACATTCTTTTGTTATCTGTAAGACAGAACGCTTGATAGCATGCAGAGACTGACATAGTCTTCTACACCTTTTGTTCCTCCGGGAACAACAAGTCATTTACATGCGGAAATTTCATGGTCACCCGCGACTCTCGTCAACCGAGAGGAGCGAAATTAGTGTCATACACTGATTTTCGTCCGGGGACCTTTTGCTTGATGACATGCGACCATTCTTTGGTCCTTGTGAGGTGCTTGGCATCCATCATTAGGCAATTTGTGAAATTCTAGGAACGATAAGTCATGGTCACCCGCGACTCTCGTCAACCGAGAGGAGCGAAATTAGTGTCATACACTGATTTTCGTCCGGGGACCTTTGCTTGATGACATGCGACCATTCTTTGGTCCTTGTGAGGTGCTTGGCATCCATCATTAGGCAATTTGTGAAATTCTAGGAACGACAAGTCATGGTAACCCGCGACTCTCGTCAACCGAGAGGAGCGAAATTAGTGTCATACACTAATTTTCGTCCGGGTACCTTTGCTTGATGACATGCGACCTTTCTTTGGTCCTTGTGAGGTGCTTGGCACCCATCATTAGGCAATTTGTGAAATTCTGGGAACAACAAGTCATTTGCATGTGGAGATTTTATGGTCGCCCGCGACTCTCGTCAAATCGAGAGGAACGAAATTAGTGTCTTATCTTTACTTTCCTTTTATCTCCAATAAAAGACAAGTAAAGAGGGGCAACTGTCATACCCTAATTTCGTCCGGGGACCTTTGCTTGATGACATGCGACCTTTCTTTGGTCCTTGTGAGGTGCTTGGCACCCATCATTAGGCTATTTGTGAAATTCCAGGACATGCCGGAAAACCAAAAAATATTGATGCACAATCCGTAAGTTTCCGTGACACACCGGAAATCAAATGGAAGCATCGTTGCATAATTAAGTGAGATTCCGTAACATTCCGTAAGTCAAAAAGGGGATGATTATGTAATCCGCAAGGTTCCGTAACATTACGGAAAGAAAACAAGTATCGTTACGAGATTCGTAAGTTTCCGTAACTTTACGAAAAAAGAATCACCAAAAAAAGGTAAGGGGGTGAACTTATCAAGATAGGGGTGTAAATAGCAATTCAAATCTAGGCCCTTCTAGAACATTTTGGAAGTTGGGTTGCTTAAGGAGGAAGCAACTGGGCGGCAAGCTCCTCCACGTTTTTGAAAAATGGTTTTCGGGGCTTCCGCGGCTTCCGTAATACTTCCGTAAAATTTCCGAAAACCTTGGGTAAGCATATTCCACTTAACATTGGTAAAAGGGAAAAGAAAAAAGATGAAAATCAAATTCGAAAACAGTTCCGTAAGGCTTCCGTAACTTTTCCGTAAAATACGAAAAGGGGGGTGAACTTAGTAATTCGGGTGCGCTTAGAAATCTTCTTCATTAAGTCTTTGGGCGGCAAGCACCTCCTTTTTTTCTATAAATAGGGGAGGGGGGAGCTGTTTCAAAATGTTCAGCCCCTTTGGCACTTCTCTCTCTTTCAAATTTGCTTGGAAAAATCGTTTCCGTGAAGAAAATCTAAGCCGAGGCGCTTCCGAAACGCTTCCGTAAGCGATTCTGTGGAAATTCTTCATCGTTCTTCACCGTTCTTCATCCGTTCTTCGTTCGTTCTTCGTTCTTCAACGGGTAAGTTTTCGAATTCGAGACTTTCAATTCATTTCTTGTTTTGTCTACTTTCACTTTAATTTCGTTTACTTTCAGTTTTCTTTTCTTCCGTTTTTGACGTGCTTTAACCGTTTATTTAAGCCGTTTTCTCGTCTAATAAATGATAAAATGAATTTCAACCGATCATTTGTGTTGTAATATCGTTTAATCACTGTTAAAACGAAATCTAACCGATCGATCGTTCACGCTATAATCTCGGTTAAACCAAAAAAAGGTAAAATAATAATAAAATAATCAAAATATCTTGAAAAATAATAATAAAATAATCAAAATATCTTTGAATAAAATAATAAAAAAAATCAATCGGACGTTTTTCTTTGGAAGTTTCCTTGAATGAATTGATTAATAACCAAAGTGAAACTAAGACTAAAATCAACTCACAAATCAAGTTTTGTCCGAAAATCACTAAAAACCGTTTTAAGGTCCAACGCCTTAAACGGTCCTCTTTGCTTTTATCGGTTAACATGGACCGTTCAAAAGCATAAAATCAACATGTGACTTTACCGCTTTTGCAAGAACTACGTAGGTCTGAGTTCCTCATTGAGGATACGTAGGAGCAAAAGCCCCGCTTTTGTCGACCACCCCAAGAGATCGTTAATGGTCCAATGCCTTAACGTTTCTCTCCTTTCAAAAACAAGAGATCGTTAATGGTCCAATGCCTTAACGTTTCTCTCCTTTCAAAATCAAAAGACCGTTTAATGGTCCAACACCTTAAATGACCTTTTGTTCAATAAAAACATATTTTACAAAAAAGAAAAAAAACAACTTAACCAAACACTTTGTTCCGAAAGAACTACGTAGGTCTGATTTTCTCATCCCAAATTGAGGAATACGTAGGAGCAAAGGGAAACACCCTTGTCGACCACAAAAAGAGAAAATATAAAAAGGGTATGAAGGATATAGAGACATAAAAAGGGAACATAAAAAATCAAAGTCATGTTTGCACATTCGATTAAAGGCTGCCGTCCCTTGGGGCGGACGTGTGGGGTGCTAATACCTTCCCCGTGCGTAAATACAACTCCCGAACCTTTCACTTAAAAAGTTCGTAGATCGCGTCTTTTCCGTTTTTTCCGACGTTTTCCTCAAATAAACGTTGGTGGCGACTCCGCGCGTATTCCTTTCGTGGAACACGCATCCCGCGAGTCACGCGTCGCCCTCCCGCCGAAGGGTAGGTTGCGACAGGCCACTTCCCGTCCAGTCCTCAAGCAACCCACTTGAGATTTTCCACTCTCTTTGTAAAACTCCTTTTACAAAGTCTGAACTACACAAGGATAACCCTTCCCTTGTGTTCAGGAATCCTCTACAACAAGAGACTCTCGGTCTCTTAATCCCTTTTCAGAAGTAAGAAGAAGAGAAGAAGAAATGTCTCTTGAAAGAGATAGATTGTACAATGAAGACCAATCAAAATTCCTTATTGAATATGCAAGTGGTTGACCAAGGAATCTTTTTGAGAGGATAAGATATTTCAGTTCAGAAAAACTCTTAATCTTTTGAAAGGATAAAACTTTTTGGGCAATGAAAACTCTCTTTAAATTCGTGTTTCCAAGTCACCTTTGATGGCCATTCATAAACCATTCGAATAGATGTGACTCTTGGAAATTATTTTCTGAAAATCTCCTCTGGTAATTGATTACAAGACTTGTGTAATCGATCACAGGCTTTAAAATTTGAATAAACTGCTGGTAATCAATTACCATCCATGTGTAATCGATTACACATTATAAATTTTGAATTCGAATTTCTAGTGACTGTTATAAACATTTTCAGCTGCTGGTAATTGATTACCAGAGAGTAAATCTCAATTTAAAATGATTTGGATAGAAGTCTTTGGCCAAACCTTTTGCTTTTTCAATTTGGAAACTTCTTCCTAAGATTCTAGAGATCAACTTGATCATATATCTTGATTTTCTTGGATTCTTGGATTCTTGTCTTGAATAAAACTTGGAAGTACTTGATCCTTTGGCATCATCAAAACATCTTGCTTCTACATAGGAGTCATTTGACTTAATCCATCAAAAAATCCTTCAACTATTTCTCATCCTTGGAAAATTCTTTTTGCAAGAATCAACTGCTTCTTTCATTCTTCCTCACTACGAGGCTATGAAAACAAGACAACGATTGGTACCTCAAAGCCTTACACTGGGGCAATGAGGGGCATCGTGCATGAGCCTCAAGTGAACCTAGGGGCAGATTAGAAGTTCTCACCCAATAGGTTCCCTCCTACAAGGTCATGACAAAAGACAACGATTGGTACCTCAAAGCCTTACACTGGGGCAATGAGGGGCACCGTGCATGAGCCTCAAGTGAACATACGGGCCGATCAAAAGTTCTCACCCGTTGATGTTTTTAAACAAAAAAAGGGGGGGGGGGACAAACCCTAGGATTTCAATGGATTGATTAAACATCAAATGGCTCCATTGCCGTCACTCCAAAATGGTCAAGTGACTAAATAAAAAAGAACATACACTCTGAGGGAATTCCCGGAGAGTTGCAAAAAGATAGGATGAGGTTGCATGAATTATCACCTTTTTCAAAAGGACAGTCAATCTGTGTTTTCCAAAAAAAATCAAATCAAAATCAAAATCACAAAATAGGGAAAGAATGTCATTAACATTGTACAACTTTCTATTACATTGCATTGTTTCATATAAAGTCCGCATTTACCCAAATTTCACAACAAAGGTTGCATGCATTTGCATCCCTCAAAATCATGTTTACTACATAGATTTCCTACATCTAAATGTCCAAACCTTTTGGATTTGGGATGACTGATCCTCTCGATGAGTCAATCTCTTGCTTTCTCATAAGGGTGAACCCTTGGGTACTAGTACCCTCACCTTTAGAGGACTACACGTCCTCGCCTTGAGAGGGCTACCCGCCCTCACCTTGGGTACTAGTTACCCTCACCTTCAGAGGGCTACACGCCCTCGCCATCAGAGGACTGCATGTCCTCACCTTCAGAGGGCTACACGCCCTCGCCATCAGAGGACTGCATGTCCTCACCTTCGTAGGGCTACACGCCCTCACCTTTAGAGGACCACACGTCCTCACCTTCAGAGGGCTACACGCCCTCGCCATCAGAGGACTGCATGTCCTCACCTTCAGAAGGCTACACGCCCTCGCCATCAGAGGACTGCATGTCCTCACCTTCGTAGGGCTACACGCCCTCACCTTTAGAGGACCACACGTCCTAACCTTCAGAGGGCTACACGCCCTCACCATCAGAGGACTGCATGTCCTCACCTTCAGAGGGCTACACGCCCTCGCCATCAAAGGACTGCATGTCCTCACCTTCGTAGGGCTACACGCCCTCACCTTTAGAGGACTACACGTCCTCGCCAATAGAGGGCTGCACGCCCTCACCTTGAGAGGACTACACGTCTTCGCCAACAGAGGGCTGCACGCCCTCACCTTGAAAGGACTACACGTCCTCACCAACAGAGGGTTGCACACCCTCACCTTGAGAGGACTACACGTCCTCACCAACAGAGGGCTGCACGCCCTCACCTTGAGAGGACTACACGTCCTCGCCAACAGAGGGCTGCACGCCCTCACCTCCAGAGGACTACACATCCTCGCCTTGAGAGGGTTGCACGCCCTCACCTTTAGAGGGCTACGTGTCCTCATTTTCAGTGTGCTCCACATCCGCACCTTAAGAGAATTTAAGGTCCTCTGTCCTTAAATGCTTAACCGAGACTTGCACTCCCAGTTAAGGGACCAGTAGTTTCCTTTTAACGGTTCCTAGGCAACCCCCTGATATTGGAGGAGGGCCAACTGTGCGAGCACAACCAGAGAGGGAGGCTATCACACAGCTACTATGCATACCGAGGCAAGATTTCACCCGTGCCGCTGCAAAGAGACGAGTGCGGATCATGCGCACCAACATGACCACTCTTACACAGATATAGATGACATTGCTACTTAGCAACATTCTGCCCAGCGACCGCAATGCCAATCTCCCCCTGCAAAAGTATCAGTTGGTCTGTGTCATCCCGACATGGGTATGTATGCATATGGTTCAACTGATTTCTGATACCATCTATTGTTTGCAGGGATCGCACCCACAAAGACACCCAGTGGACCTGAAGAAGTCCAATAGGGCCCTGGGGTTTCCAGCTCTGGTTACGGGCCTCTGTCAGCCCTACAGGGCACCCGTTCCCCCCAACAAGTTCATGTCGTCGTGGCATAGGTAAGTATGCACCTCCCCCAACTGATTTCTGATGTCATCTATTGTTTGCAGGGATTGTGCCCGCAAGACACCTAGTGGACCTGAAGAAGGCCAACAGGGTCTTGGAGTTGCCAGCTCTAAATACGGGTCTCTGTTAGTTCTAGGGAGTGTCTGTCGCCCCCAGCAAGGTCATCAGGCCCACCCTACCAATCGAGCTTTCATCAAGAAGTACTGCGCCCCCAGGCAGGCGCAGGGCGAGACACCACAGTAGCATTGGGATGGCCGGTAGCGGGCAATAGACGCACCGCCACCACCTTTAGAGTTCACCTCTGCTCATCCATAAAAAGGTTTGAGTATTGCCTACACCACATGGCCGACCCATAGCCGACCAAGTCCAAAGCCAAAGGTAAGCAAAGTATTAGGTCAGTGACTGACAAGTCATAAGGCGTCCAGCTCAAGACGTTAAAGAAGCGCTACTAGGAGGCAACCTAGTAACTTTTAAATTTCTGCTTGCTATTTGATCACTTTTTATAGTAGGACACACCTAGTTGCTCATGATCATGCGAATTTAAATAAAACAAGCGCAAGCTCGAAAGGTAGTCATACCTCACAAAATATATATATGTATGTTTAGGTAGTGAAAATACCTTAGATATGCATGTATGTAAACAAAAAAATACTTCACAAAATATATATATGTATGTTTAGGTAGCAAGATACCTTGGACACGCATGTATATAGCAAAAATATCTCACAAAACCTATATATGTTTAGGTAGCAAAATACTAAAAAAAAAAAGAAAAAATAAGTTGTCTAGCTGAAAAACCAACATGCTTTTGAAAAGAGATGACTTCCAACTTTTCTTTGAAAAAATTCACTGATCATAACTAGTTTTTGAAAAAATGTGTGTACACCTGAAGGGTGAATGCTGTGAAATTTTCCCGAGTACCCAAAATGGACTAGGATGAATGCACAAATTGATAAAAGAACATATTTTGGAAACATTGGGTTGATTTAAAATAGAGGAAATGAATCCTGAGCCCTAGCATCACATGACCATAAAAATTTGACACTTGAGTGTCCGCATAGGTGCATGCATGACCAGTTTTGCATAAAATTTCCAAATCATCATCTTTGCATTTGTGTCATGGAAATAATGTGGGGCATCCCTTTTATCCTTGAACCAAACCAAACCCTGCCATGTATTATGTCTAGCCATTCTACAAGCTTTGAGCCAAAATCCTGACTCACCATAAACCTTGACCCAGGGTGAGAATGTCAATCCTTACCCTCGGAAGCAAAAAAGAAAAGAAGGAAAATTTCCAATCAAAGAGAAAGCAAAAAGAAAAGAAGGAAAATTTCCAATCAAAGAGAAAGCAAAAAGAAAAGAAAGAAAATTCCCAATCAAAGAATGGGAGAAAGTAAAAAAGGAAGAAGAAGAAGGAAAGAAAGCTCCTGATCAAGGATCGAAAGAAAATAGAAGAAATGTGCAGAAAGGTCTTTGGACCGGACAATATCTGAACAATACAGAATTGTCACCAAATGAACGAAAAGAAGGAAAGGAAACCATGACCTAAAGTGGTCTTCTCCCTTTAATTGCCAACCAAAATCTTGTGTGCTAGCGACTTTTTCGCCCCACACTAAACCAAAATAGAAAAGGAAAAAAGCGAAAAAAAATAAATCAAAAGCCGAAAAACCCACCAAAAGAACCCGTTTCCAAGGGAAGTCCTATTGATCCATGATCACGCATGTAATCTTTGATTTGATAGGAAATGATTTGTAAAATCAAGTCATGACATATCTATGGTTCGGAATTAGGATAAAACACTTACCTGTGCGAGATTGATACACTTTGAGTGGGTTTCTTCTATTTTTGTCGAACCCAGTGTTTCCTCTAAATGGTCATTTAGAAACGAAATGCTAAACATCCAAAATCTCATTTATGGTTATGGGGGGTTTCATCAGCAGACTCTCCTTCCCCGGTAGACGCATTGTTTTTCACTCAAAAAAGCATATGCTGCTCTAATCAGTTGAAATATTTGTCTCTTTACTAAAGCATGTTTGCATTTTAGTGGAGAAAACACCAAGACTTTTTTAAGTCTCACAAGTTATCCAAAACTACGTAGGTCTGAGTTCTTCATTGGAGGATACGTAGGAGCAAGAGCCTCGCTTTTGTCGACCACACCACCTTTTGTTGTCATGCCCAAGAGTTGGTAGCCCGCGGAGACACCTTACGGTTATCCGCACCTCGTCATTCAGTGACCCCAAGTGTGATTGACGAGCAGAGGCCAATGTGGTCATCTGCGCCCTTTCCGGAGATGTCAGCATCTTCCGATGGAGACTTTTCAAGTCTCATAAGTTATCCAGAACTACGTAGGTCTGAGTTCCTCATTGGAGGATACGTAGGAGCAAGAGCCTCGCTTTTGTCGACCACACCACCTTTTGTTGTCATGACCCAAGAGCTGGTAGCCCGCGGAGACACCTTACGGTTATCCGCACCTCGTCATTCAGTGACCCCAAGTGTGATTGACGAGCAGAGGCCAATGTGGTCATCTGCGCCCTTTCCGGAGATGTCAGCATCTTCCGATGGAGACTTTTCAAGTCTCACAAGTTATCAAGAACTACGTAGGTCTGAGTTCCTCATTGGAGGATACGTAGGAGCAAGAGCCTCGCTTTTGTCGGCCACCTTCACAAGTTCTGTCATGCTGACACTGGAGTCACGTGACATGCGGAGATACCCGAGTGGTTATCCGTATAAACATTCTTTTTTGCTATCTGTAAGACGAAAATCCTGATAGCACGCAGAGACTAACGTCGTCTTCTGCGCCCTTCGTCAATCGCGGCCGACAAGCCCGTTGACACGCGGAGATTTACGTCATCTTCCGCGCTCACAAGATCTGTCATACTAACTTTTGAGTCACACTGACGGGCGGTGATACCCGAGTGGTTATCCGTATAAACATTCTTTTTTGCTATTTGTAAGATGAAAAGCCTGATAGCACACAGAGACTAACGTCGTCTCCTGCGCCCTTCGTCAATCGCGGCCGACAAGCCCGTTGACACGCGGAGATTTACGTCATCTTCCGCGCTCACAAGATCTGTCATACTGACTTTTGAGTCACGCTGATGGGCGGAGATACCCGAGTGGTCATCCGTATAAACCTTTTTGCTATCTGTAAGACGAAAAGCCTGATAGCACGCAAAGACTAACGTCATCTCCTGCGCCCTTCGTCAATCGCGGCCAACAAGCCCGTTGACACGCGGAGATTTACGTCATCTTCCGCGCTCACAAGATCTGTCATACTGACTTTTGAGTCACGCTGACGGGCGAAAATACCCGAGGGGTTATCCGTATAAACATTCTTTTGCTATCTGTAAGACAGAACGCTTGATAGCATGCAGAGACTGACATCGTCTTCTGCAACTTTTGTTCCCCCGGGGACAACAAGTTATTTGCATGTGGAGATGTTATGGTCACCCGCGACTCTCGTCAACCGAGAGGAACAAAATTAGTGTCTTATCTTTACTTCCCTTTTATCTCCAATAAAAGACAAGTAAAGAGGGGCAACTATCATACCCAAATTTCGTTCCGGGGACCTTTGCTTGATGACATGCAACTTTTGTTTGGTCCTTGTGAGGTGCTTGGCACCCATCATTAGGCAATTTGTGAAGTTCCGGGACATGCCAGAAATCAAAAGAAAATACTGATGCACAATCCGTAAGGTTCTGTGACACACCGGAAATCAAATGGAAGCATCGTTGCATAATTAGTGAGGTTCCGTAACATTCCGTAAGTCAAAAGAGGGGATGATTATGTAATCCGCAAGGTTCCGTAACATTACGAAAAGAAAACAAGTATGGTTACGAGATTCGTAAGTTTCCATAACTTTACGAAAAAAAAGAATCACCAAAAAAGGTAAGGGGGGTGAACTTATCAAGATAGGGGTGTAAATAGCAATTCAAATCTAGGCCCTTCCGGAACATTTTGGAAGTTGGGTTGCTTAAGGAGGAAGCAACTGGGCGGCAAGCTCCTCCACGTTTTTGAAAAATGGTTTCCGGGGCTTCCGCGACTTCCGTAATACTTCCGTAAAATTTCCGAAAACCTTGGGTAAGCATATTCCACTTAACATTGGTGAAAGGGAAGAGAAAAAAGATGAAAATCAAATTCGAAAACACTTCCATAAGGCTTCCGTAACTTTTCCGTAAAATACGAAAAGGGGGGTGAACTTAGTAATTCGGGTGCGCTTAGAAATCTTCTTCATTAAGTCTTTGGGCGGCAAGCACCTCCCTTTTTTTCTATAAATAGGGGAGGGGGGAGCTGTTTCAAAATGTTCAAGACCCCTTTGGCTATGCATTTCGGCTATTTTGGGCAAAAATCACGTTTTCGTGAAGAAAAATCGAGTCGAAGTGCTTCTGTAACGCTTCCGTAAGCGATTCTGTGGAAATTCTTCATCGTTCTTCGTCGTTCTTCACCGTTCTTCGTTCGTTCTTCGTTCTTCAACGGGTACGTTTTCGAATCCGAGACTTTCAATTCATTTCTTGTTTTGTGTACTTTCACTTTAATTTCGTTTACTTTCAGTTTTCTTTTCTTCCCTTTTGACGTGCTTAAGCCATTTATTTAAGTCATTTCTCGCTTAATCTAAAAATAAAATAAATTTCCACCGATCGTTTGAATTGTATCTTCCGTTAATTTCGTTTAAAATGAATTCCGACCGTTCGGTCGTGCCGTAACCACGTTGGAAATAAAAAAAAGAGGTAAAATAATAATATAATAATCAAAAAAATATTTTTTAGTAAAGTAAAGCGAAAAATCAATCGGACGTTTTCTCTTTGGGATTTCTCATTCTTAATCGAATTGACTAATAACTAAGGTGAAACTAAGGCTAAAATCAACTCGCCTAGTCAAGCTCGTCCACAAAAATAGGTTTTTGAAAGTTTATCACTTCAATTTCTTATTAAGTAAAATGGGTCATTTTTAAGGTCCAACGCCTTAAAATGATCACCTTTCAAGTAAAAAGAATCACTTGATTCACGCATAAGAAAGAACTACGTAGGTCTGATTTTCTCATCCCAATTGAGGAATACGTAGGAGCAAAGGGAAACACCCTTGTCGACCACAAAAAGAGAAAAAATATAAAAAAGGGTATAAAGGATATAAGGACATAAAAGGGAACGTAAAAATCAAAGTCATGTTTGCACATTCGATTAAAGGCTGTCGTCCCTTGTGACGGACGTGTGGGGTGCTAATACCTTCCCCGCGCGTAAATACAACTCCCGAGCCTTTCACTTGAAAGTTCGTAGATCGCGTGTTTTTCGGTTTTTCCGACGTTTTCCTCAAATAAACGTTGGTGGCGACTCCGCGCGTATTCCTTTCGTGGAACACGCATCCCGCGAGTCTCGCGTCGCCCTCCCGCTGTAGGGTAGGTTGCGACAGGGACCTCTACCTCAAATGGGAGTACCGCTTCCATCCCATAAACCAAGGAATACGGCGTTGCCCTAGTAGAAGTTCGTACCGAGGTTCGATACCCATGCAGGGCAAAAGGCAACATCTCATGCCAATCTTTGTATGAAACCATCATCTTCTGAATAATTTTCTTAATATTTTTATTTGCAGCCTCCACAGCCCCATTCATCTTTGGCTGATAAGGGGTGGAGTTATGATGCTGGATCTTGAAATCCCCGCACATTTCCTGCATCATTTTGTTATTCAGGTTGGTGCCATTGTCAGTAATGATCTTCCTAGGGAGTCCGTATCGACAAATCAGCTCCTTCTTTATGAATCTGACCACCACATTCCTCGTGACATTGGTATAAGAAGCCGCTTCAACCCATTTGGTGAAATAATCTATCGCCACGAGAATCAAGCGATTATCGTTCGAAGCTTTGGGTTCGATGGCCCCAATGACATCTATCCCCCACATGAAAAAAGGCCAAGGGGCGGACATGACATTCAGAGGATGTGGCGGAACATTGACATTGTCTGCGTATGCTTGACATTTATGGCATTTCCTTACATGGGCGCAGCAATCGCTTTCCATAGTGAGCTAGTAATAACCTGCTCAAAGGATCTTCCTGGCCATAGCATGTGTCCCAAATGAACCCCCGTGGATTTCCTCAATCATGTAGTTCGCCTCTTTGGCATCTATGCATCGCAGGAGGGTCATGTCGTGGTTCCGTTTGTACAGGATGGTACCACTCACAAAGAAACCAGTAGCCAATCTCCTTAACGTTCTTTTGTCATTTTCGGAAATCCCTGGTGGATATTCTTTGTTCTCGACATACAGTTTGATGTCAAAATACCATGGTTTCCCATCTCCCTCTTCCTCTATCGCACAACAATGTGCTGGCTTGCCTCGAGATCTGAATTCAATGTACGGCAGATCCCCGTGTGGGGCAAGTTGAAACATGGATGCCAAGGTGGCCAATGCATCGGCCATTTGGTTCTCTTCCCGAGGTATGTGGTGGAAAGAAATGTCGTCAAAGAATTCGGCTAACTTCAAGATATGAGTTTGATAGAGTATCAACTTTTGATCCCTAGTTTCCCATTCTCCTCTCAACTAGCATATTACCAAAGCCGAGTCTCCATACACTTTGAGTAGCTTTACGTCAAAATCAATGGCCGCTTGAATCCCAAGGGCGCACGCTTCATATTCGGCCATATTGTTGGTACAATCGAAACCTAGCCTGGCCGTGAAAGGAATACATTGATCATCTGGGGATACAAGGGCTGCCCCTACTCCATGGCCCAAAGCATTAGATGCCCCATCGAAACAAACAATCCATTTGTCTATGTCCTCGTGTGTCCGCTTCTCTTCGAATAGGGCCATGATGTCTTCATCCGGGAACTCAGGGTGCATCGGCCGATAATCTTGGAGGGGTTGTTGGGCCAAATAATCTGCCAAAGCGCTTCCCTTTATCGCCTTTTGGGTGATGTACACAATATCGAATTCAGATAGTAGTACCTGCCACCTAGCGATTCCTCCCGTGAGGGCCGACTTCTCAAAGATGTATTTCACGGGATCCATTTTGGAAATAAGCCATGTGGTATGACTGAGCATGTACTGCCTAAGACGATGTGACGCCCATACCAAGGCACATCACGTCCTTTCCAACATTGAGTAATTCATCTCACAGGCAGTAAACGTCTTGCTTAAATAGTAAATGGCTTGTTCCTTTTTCCCAGAGTCGTCGTGCTGACCCAACACGCACCCTATAGACTCGTCTAACACAGTCATGTACAGGAAAAGAGGTCTTCCTGTTACAGGTGGAATGAGCACCGGGGGATTCACGAGGCTCTGTTTGATTTTTTCAAAGGCCTTTTGGCAGTCGCTGTTCCACAGGAACGCCTGGTTCTTACGCAATAGTTTGAAGATGGGCTCGCAGGTAAGGGTGAGTTGCGAGATAAATCTCGCGATGTAGTTTAACCTGCCTAGGAAACCTCGAACCTGCTTCTCCGTGCGTGGCTCTGGCATTTCAAGAATGGTCTTCACTTTCTCGGGATCTATCTCTATCCCTTTCTGGCTCACGATAAATCCCAATAACTTCCCTGATTTCACCCTGAATGTGCACTTGGCGGGGTTTAGTTTTAGTTGGTATTTTTGCAACCTTGCAAATAGCTTACGCAGATTGACGAGGTGTTCGTCCTAAGTCCGAGATTTGGAAATCATGTCATCTACATAGACTTCTATCTCTTTATGCATCATGTCGTGGAACAAAGCTACCATGGCACATTGATAGGTTGCCCCAGCATTTTTTAGCCCGAAGGCCATCACTTTGTAGCAGAATGTTCCCCATAGGGTGACAAAAGTAGTCTTCTCCACATCTTCGGGTGCCATCTTTATCTGATTATACCCTGAGAAACCATCCATAAAAGAGAAAAGGGCGAACTTTGTTGTATTATCTACCAGTATATCAATGTGTGGCAAGGGAAAATTGTCTTTAGGACTGGCTCGGTTTAAGTCCCGATAGTCTATGCACATTCGCACTTTGCCGTCCTTTTTTGGGACCGGGACAATGTTGGCTACCCACTCCGGGTATCGAGCCACAGCCAAGAAACCTGCATCGAACTGCTTTCTCACTTCTTCTTTAATTTTCAAAGACATTTTGGGTCTCATCCTTCGTAGTTTTTGCTTAACCGGGGAAGACCCAAGATTCAATGGCAACTTATGCTGCACAATGTCGAGGTCCAGACCTGGCATGTCTTGGTACGACCATGCGAAGATGTCTTGATATTCTTCAAGAAGGGTTACCAAACCTTGGCAAATAGGTGCGATCATACCGGTTCCTACTTTCACTTCTTTCTTTCCCTCTCCGGCCTCTAAGTTTATCAGTTCGGTTTCCTCTTGGTGAGGCTTCATTTCGCGTTCTTCCTGTGCGATCAACCTCTCCAACTCTGGTGAAAGGACGTTCTCTTCCTCTTCTTCGTTTATTGTTTGACTTACTTCTCGGTCAAAATCGATTATCAAACCCTCGTTGTTAGGATCCTCAAAGAATCGACCCTCACATCTATACCATTCAAGAAAAAAAACAAAAACATGAAAAATGATATGAGAAAAGGTGGAATCGCAAGAACAGATGAAAAAAGATCTCTTTGTTATTTAATAAGGTAGGTTTCACAAAACAAAAGAGAAAGGAATCTATAGCCTCTAATTACATTGAATCAGCGGT
Organism: Glycine soja; assembly: GCF_004193775.1. Classification (NCBI taxonomy): domain Eukaryota; kingdom Viridiplantae; phylum Streptophyta; class Magnoliopsida; order Fabales; family Fabaceae; genus Glycine; species Glycine soja. The sequence goes on along the minus strand of NC_041021.1, from coordinate 10,436,867 downwards.
ATAGACTTCCGACTGGCTCATCACGCGCTAGTTCCCCACTTGGGAATTGGGATGGCATGGTCGCACGAAACTTGGCGGATCTTGTGGAGATTCCTCTCCTATTGCTGCCACCTCTTCCTCGAACATTATCCCGGCACTTGTGAAACACTGGCTAACATGGCCGGGCCATGCCCTATCTGCCCAGAGTCTTGACGGTGCGTTCCTTCTTCCCGGTTTCCCGGGTTCATACCCCAACCCATATTTGTACGGGTTACCCCTAATGTCGACCACATCGGCATTCCCATGGATGTCCTTGCCCAGACCCATTCCAGGATCATAACCGTGCCTGAGCATTACCCGCGCCACCATTAGGGCCGCATTAGAGAGGCAAGGTAGCAACGGACTCATTTCCACAAAGGCACAACTCACTACCTTGAAGGATTGGAAAGTTGTTTCCAATGATTCCTCCGCTGCTTCTACATATGGCGCAGAGGAGGGGCAGCTCACCAACATATCTTCTTCGCCTGACACTATCACCAAGAGTCCACCAACCGCGAATTTCAATTTCTGGTGAAGCATCGAAGGGACCACTCCTAGCGGGTGAATCCAGGGTCTCCCCAAAATGCAGCTGTAGGCGGGATTTATGTCCATTACTTGAAAAACCACATTGCAAGTGTGGGGCCCTATCTGAATGGGGATGTCGATTTCCCCCATCCCCTCCCGCCGACTACCGTCAAAGGCTTGTACTACCATCGAACTTGGTTTTAGACGTGACGCATTAAAAGGAAGCTTCTCCAAGGTGGTCTTTGGCATCACATTTAAACTTGAACCATTTTCGATGAGCACCTTAGTGACGACATGGTCCATGCATCTGACAGACACATGTAGAGCTTTGTTGTGCCTCTCCCCTCGATGGCAATCTCTTCTTCCGCGAACGCGATATAGTTATTGGTAGTTATATGATTAACAATGCCTTCAAAACCCTCAACTGAGATGTCGTGTGCTACGTGGGCTTCGTTGAGGACCTTTACCAATAGTGCACGATGAGGCTCGGAGTTTATGAGCAGTTCGAGCAAAGAGATCCTTGCCAGAGTTTTATTCAGTTGCTCAAATACTTTAAACTCGCTTTGTTGGATGAGACGAAGGAACTCATGAGCCTCTTCCATGGTCACCGCCTTTCCTTGAAGACCTTCTTTCTTTTCAGTTCCTTTTACCACCGGGGGATCCACTTCTTTTGAGGGGGTGGCCACGTCTGCGGGCTCTTGGATCATGGGTGCTTTCCCCTTGGAGGGCAATTCCGCCGACTGAGGGGGAGCGAACTCCCGACCACTGCGGGTTACACCACTAAGGCCGGTAATGATGGTCACCTTGCTTGACAAGGAGTCAACCTCGGTTGCAGCCTTTTCTCCAAAAGCAGGTGGGGTATACTTCCATGGAATGGCCTTATTGCTTTGATAGGAAAATGGCGTTGGCTTGGGCACTGTCGGGGGGTACTTGGACTTGGAGCCGGTCACATTCCTAGTGAAACATATTACTAGGGCTTTGGGGGTTGGGGGAACCTTCCTTTCTGCCGACTGCATGCAAATCTGTGGTTCTTCCCTATCTCCCTCAGACACTTTGAGCTGCCCCAAGTCCATGAGACGTTGAAGTAACTCTTCCACCACGGGGCAGGTTTCCATGTCGTGTGATTCCACGAGATGAAACAAACATTCGTCACTTTCACCTCCGCCACGAGAGACCATGCATGCTGCCTGCAGCGACTGGTAGATGAATTGTCTAGACGTAGCCACATCTTCTAATCTCTTTGATCCTGATGGCCTATCCTTTTTGATGGCGTTTACGCTAGCCCCTCCATGATTGGCTAGTGGATTGGTTTTAACGTTGGGGCCCTCTTCTTGAAATGATAGCCAGCCGACATTTATTAGGTGTTGCACCTTATACTTGAACGGCAGGCAAGAGTCAATGTTGTGTCTGGGGGCTCCACTATGGTATGCGCATGTGGCATTCGAGTTGTACCACTTGGGGTATGGTGGCTGGAAGACCTTCCCGGGTATGGCCACCACCAAATGATTTTCCAATAATGAGGGTCACAACTCGGAATATGCCATGGGAATCAGAGAGAACTCATCTTTCTGGGGGCGTTGTGCATTATTATAGCTCACGCCAGGAGTTGTATTATTGGCTGGCCGGGGAGTGGCTGGAGCTGTGTGTTGGACAGGTGTTTTTCTTGTTGTGGGAGGCCCTTCCACTTGAGTTGGGAGGGAACTTCCGACTCGGATTGAAAAGTTCGGGTGGTTGTGTTGGTATGAGTTTTGGGCATTTTAGGGCGTTTTCATCCATGTTGGGGCGGTGGTGACCGCGTGGGTATCTCCTTCCTTTTTCTGTGTGCCCACCACTGGGGCTCTTCTATTGTTGTTGGGGGCAACGTTGGAGGCATATTCAAACTTGCCTTTTCTCTGTCCGGACTCGATTCTTTCTCCGGCGAAGATGAGGTCTGCAAAGTTAGCCGGCATATATCCTATTAGCTTCTCATAGTAGAACGTGGGCAACGTACTACCATAATCGTGATCATTTCCCTTTCAGTCATAGGCGGAACGACTTGGGCTGCTAGGTCTCTCCACCTTTGAGCATATTCTTTAATGGACTCATGTTCCCGCTTGGTCATGCTCTGAAGTTGGTTCCGATCAGGAGCCATATCCGTGTTGTATTGGTACTGCCTAATGAAAGCAGTTGCCAAGTCTTTCCATGACCGGATCTGAGAAGCTTCTAGATTGGTGTACCACGCCACTGCTGCTCCGGCTAAGCTGTCTTGAAAGAAGTGCATTAACAGCTTTTCGTCCGTAGAATACGCCCCCATCCTTCGGCAGTACATCCGAAGATGACTTTTTGGACACGTCGTCCCTTTATATTTATCAAAATCTGGTACTTTAAACTTGGGGGGAATGATGATGTCAGGTACCAGACACAGATCCGCTAAATCCGAGAACGGATAATTGCCGAGGCCTTCTACCGCTCTCAACCTCTCTTCAAGTAGATCAAAGGACAACAGCCTTAAATTAGAATTGTGTGAAATTGTGTATCTACACTTTTATTTCTTTTTTATTTTTGAGGTCGACAAAAGTGAGACTCTTGCTCCTACATACCCTCCATCGAAGAGGAAATCAGACCTACGTAGTTCTTTCTAAAAGGCGAATCGAGCGATTCTTTTTACTTGGAAGGTGGTCCTTTTAAGGCATTGGACCTTAAAATGATCCATTTTTACTTGGTGAGAAAAACTGAGGTATCAAACCTTAAAATCCTTTTTAGTGATTTTTTGCGGACGAGCTTGACTTTGCGTGTTGATTTTAGCCTTAGTTTCACTTTAGTTCTTAGTTAATTCAATTAAGAAAGAGAAATCCCAAAGAGAAACGTCCGATTGCTTTTTTTGGTTTATTTTACTAAAATATATTTTTTTTTATTATTATATCATTATTTTACCTCCTTTTGGTTTCCAACATGGTTACGACATGACCGAACGGTCGGATTTCATTTTAACATAAATTAACGGATATTACAATTCGAATGATCGGTGGAAATTTATTTTATTTTTTGATTAGGAGAGAAAATGACTTAAGTAAATGACTAAAGCACGTCAAAAGGAGGTACGGAAAGTAAATGAAATGAAAATAAAAGCATGCGAAATAAGTGGGGACCACTAAGGGTACATAGAATGAATTGAAAAGTTCGATTTCGGGAACTTACCGATTGAAGACCTTAGAACGACGAAGAAGGAACGACGAACGACAAAGAACGGTTGAAAATCTTCGTGAAATCACCCACGGAAACGTTACGGAAGCGCCTCGGCTTGGATTTTCTTCATAGAAACAATTTTCCTTACTAATTTTAAGTGATTACGAAGTACCAGAAGGGCTGAACCCTTTTCTTCTTCACTCCTCCCCCTATTTATAGGAAAATAGGGGAGGAGCTTGCCATCCAGCTTGCCCAGGCGAGCCAGGTTGCTTCCTCCAGAAGCAACCGCCTTCTGGAGGAACATCCTGGAAGGCCTAAGTGGGCTTGGTTTCTATTTGCATCCCCTTTGCTTTTTTTGGTGATTCTTTTTCCGTAACGTTACGAAACTTTATGAATTTCGTAACAATGCTTGTTTTCTTTCCGTAAGGTTAAGGAACCTTACGGGTCATGTAATTACTCCTTTTTTAGCTTTCAGAATGTTACGGAAACTCACGGATTGCGTAACAATACTTCCTTTTGATTTTCGGCATGTTACGGAATTTCACGGATTGCGTAACAATGCTTCCTTTTGATTTCTGACATGTCTCAGAACTTCACGTATTGTGCAACAAAGGGTGCCAAGTACCTCGAAGCGGTCAACCAAATGTTGCATGCCATCTAACAATAGTCCCCGGACGAAATTAGGGTATGACAATAACACAAGTTTTTGGTGAAAAAAATGTGTATGCACCTGAAGGGTGAATGCTATGAAAATTTTCCCGAACGCCCAAAATGGACTCGGATGAATGCATGAATTGATAAAATAGCATGTTTTGGAAACACTGGATTGACTTAAATAGGGAAAGTAAATCCTGAGCCCTAGTGTCACATGACCATGAAAACTTGATGCTTGAGTGTCCACATGGGTGCATGCATGACCAGTTTTGCATAAAATTTCCAAATCATCATTGTTGCATGTGCGTCATGGAAATAATGTGGGACCTTCCTTTATTCCTGAACCACTGGCCAAACCGACGCCCTGACATGTATCATGTCCAGCCGTTCTACAAGCCTTGAGGCAAAATCCTAACTCACGATAAACCTTGACCCAGGGTGAGAATGTCCATCCTCGCCCTCAGAAGAAAACAAAAAAAAAGAAAAAGAAGTTCCCGATCAAATATCGGAAGAAAGCAAAAGAAGAAAATTCCCAATCAAAGATTGGAAGAAAGCAAAACATAAAGAAAAATTCTCGTCGAAAGGAAACAAAAGAAATATACAAAAAGGTCTTCAGACCAGACAATATTTGAACAATACAGAATTGTCACAAGCAAATAAGAAAAGAAAGGAAACCACGACTTGAAGTGGTCCTCTCCCTTTGATTGCCAACCAAAATCCTATGCGCCGATGACTTTTTCGCCCTGCACTAAACAAAAATAGGAAAGGAAAAGGCCAAAACACTCAGCCAAATTTCCCACCAAAAACACTATTCCCAAAAAAGGTCCTATTGATCCATGATCGCGCATGTAATCTTTGATTTGATAGGAAATGATTTGCAAAATCAAGTCATGACATATCTATGGTGTAGAATTAGGATAAAACACTTGCCAGTATGAAGTTTATACAGTCTGAGTGATTTTCTTCTATTTCAGTTGGACCCAGTGTTTCCTCTAAAGGGTCGTTTAAAAATGAAATGCTGTTATCCTAAATCTCATTTGTGGTTATGAGAAAATTTTATCAGCAAACTCTCTTTCCCCAACAGACACATTGTTTTTCACCAAAAATTATATGTTGCTCTGATCAGTTGGAGGTTTTGTTTCTTTACTAAATCATGTTTGCATTTTAGTGAAAGAACACCAAGACTATTTTAGTCTCATATTGAGGATACGTAGGAGCAAAAGTCCCGCTTTTGTTGACCACCCCATCCTGCTACCGTGACCCGTGAGTCCAGTAGCATGCGGAGACGCCTTACGGTTATCTGTACCTCGTCATTTGTAGACCCCAAGTCTGATTGACAAGCGGAGACCAATGTGGTTGTCTGTGCCCCTTTCGAAGATGTCAGCATCTTCTGGCAGAGACTCTTTTGGTCTCACAACATCTGCTGATCCTGACCCATTCGTGAGGTGGAAAGCGGATATACCCAAGTGATTATGCATCCAAAGACAACATCTGCTGATCCTGACCCATGCATCAGGTGGCAAGCGGATATATCCAAGTGATAATCCATACAAAGACAACATCTGTTGATTCTGACCCATGCGTCAGGCAGCAGACGGATATACCCAAGTGATTATTCGTACAAAGGCAACATCTGCTGATCCTCACCCATGCGCCAGGTGGCAGGCGGATATACCCAAATGATTATTCGTACAAAGACAACATCTACTGATCCTGACCCATGCGTCAGGTGGCAGTCGGATATACCCAAGTGATTATCCGTACAAAGACAACATCTGCTGATCTTGACCCTTGAGTCAGGCGGCAGGCGGATATACCCAAGTGATTATCCATAAAAAGACAACATCTGTTGATCTTGACCCATGCGTTAGGGGGCAGGAAGATATACCCAAGTGATTATCCGTACAAAGACAACATCTGTTGATCCTGACCCATGCATCAGGTGGCAGGCGGATATACCCAAGTGATTATCCGTACAAAGACAACATCTGCTGATCCTAACCCATGCGTCTGGTGGCAGGGGGATATACCCAAGCGATTATCCATACAAAGACTACATCTGCTAATCCTGACCCATGCGTCAGGTGGCAGACGAATATACCCAAGTGATTATCCATACAAAGACAACATTTGTTAACCCTTACCCATGCGTCAGATGGCAGGCGAAAATACCCCAAGTGGTTATCCGTACAAACACAACATTTGTTAATCCTGACCCATGCATCAGGTGGTAGGTGAAAATACCCCAAGTGGTTATCCGTACAAACACAACATCTATTGATCCTGACCCATGAGTCAGGTGGCAGGCGGATATACCCAGCAGTTATCCGTTCACACACAGTTCTGCTACCCCGACCTGTGAGAAGTCAGGTAGCATGCGGAGATACCCAGTGGTTATCCTTTGCTACCCCGACCTGTGAGAATCGGGTGACATGCGGAGACACCCAAGGGTTATCCGTACACACATTTATGCTACCCTGATCTGTGAGAAGTCAGGTAGCATGCGAAGACGCCCTATACGGTAATCCGCACACATTTCGAAGATAAAAATGTCTTCAGTCATTGCATGCCTTTAAAGGCGATAATGACCCTCATTTACATTTTGAAGACGAGAATGTCGTTAGTCATTGCATGCCTTCAAAGGCGACAATATCCTCATCTACATTTTGAAGACAATAATGTCTTTAGTCATTGCATGCCTTCAAAAGGCGACAATGTCTTTATTTGCATTTTGAAGACGACAATGTCTTCACCTAAAAAACTTCAATATCTTTTTCCCCTGTGCTTCGTAGGACTCAACGTCCTTTGTTTGTACGCTTTTTAAAAAAAAAAAGAGTGAAAATGAAAATGAAAATGAATTAAACGAGAAAAGAAGGAATTTCAATGTCTTCATGCCTTCATGGGTTTTACTGCTTGGATTTGAACTAGTGGTCGGTCGGGTAAAGATTCAACTCAAATGAAATTAGTGTCTTATCTTTACTTCCCTTTTATCTCCAACAAAAGATAAGTAAATAGGGGCAACTATCATACCCTAATTTTGTCCAGGGACCATTGTTTTTCGGCATGCGACCTTCTTTTGACCACTTCAAAATGTTTAACACCCATCACCATGGAATCCATAAATTTCCAGGATGTTTCGGAGAGAAACTAGCCAAAAACACAAAAACGAGAGTGTATTTCGCAAAGTGGGGGGGTGTAAATAGACTGTTACACCCTGTCATACCCTAATTTCGTTCGGGGATTATTATTTGATGATATGCAACCTTTGATTGGCCGCTTCGAGATACTTGGCACGCTTTGTTGTACAATATGTGAAGTCCCGAGACGTGCCGGAAATCAAAAGGAAGCAGGGTTACGCGATTCGTGAAATTCCGTAATGTGACGGAAATCGAAAGGAGGTGTTTTTGCGCAATCCGTGAGTTTCCGTAACTTCTTCAAAAGCTAAAAAAGAGTATATACATAATCTGTAAGGATCCGTAACCTTGCGGAAGGAAAATAAGTATCATTACGAAATTCGTAAAGTTTCGTAACGTTACGGAAAAAGAATTACCAAAAAAAGTAAAAGGGGATGCATTTAGTAAAAAGGGGGGGTACAAATAGCAATTAGGCCCACTTGGGCCTTCCAGTTTCTCCAGAAGGCGGTTGCTTTTGGAGGAAGCAACCTTGCTCGCTTGGGCAAGCTGAGCTCGCCTGGGCGAGCTGGGTGGCAAGCTCCTCCTCTATTTTGCTATAAATAGGGGGAGGAATGAAGGGGGAAGGGGTTCAGCCTTCTTGACACTTCTTATTCTCTCGAAATTGCTGAGGAAAATTGTTTCCGTGAAGAAAATCCAAGCCGAGGCGCTTCCGTAACGTTTCCGTGAGTAATTACGCGAAGATTTTCAACCATTCTGCGACATTCATCGTTCGTTCTTCGTTTTCTTCAGTCTTCAACTGGTAAGTACCTCAAACCGAGCTTTTCAATTCATTTTATGTACCCGTGGTGGTCCCCATTTGTTTCATGTACTTTTATTCTCGTTTTCATTCGCTTTCTATACCCCCTTTTGACGTGCTTCAGTCATTTATTTAAGTCGTTCCTCGCCTAATCTAAAAATAAAATAAATTTCCACCGATCATTTGAATTGTATCATCCGTTAATTTTTGTTAAAATGAATTTCGACCGTTCTGTCGTGCCGTAACTATGTTGGAAATCAAAAAAGAGGTAAAATAATAATATAATAATCAAAAAATATCTTTTAGTAAAATGAAGCGAAAATCAATCGGACGTTTTCTCTTTGGGATTTCTCATTCTTAATTGAATTGACTAATAACCAAAGCGAAACTAAGGCTAAAATTAATTCGCCAAGTCAAGCTCGTCCACAAAAAAATCACTAAAAAAGGGATTTGGAAGTTTATTACCTCAGTTTTTCCTTACCAAGTAAATGGATCATTCTTAAGGTCCAACGCCTTAAAATGACCACCTTTCAAGTAAAAAGAATCGCTTGATTCACCCTTAAGAAAGAACTACGTAGGTCTGATTTCCTCTTCAATGGAGGGTATGTAGGAGCAAAAGCCCCACTTTTGTCGACCTCAAAAAAATAATAAAAAGAAATAAAAGGTAAAATAACACAATTTCACAATTCTAAAAATAGGTTGTTGTCCTTTGAGACACACGTGAGAGGTGCTAATAACTTCCTCAAATGTAAATACAACTCCCGAACTTAGGATTTTCATTTTGACCGGTTTCCTTCGGTTTTTCCGACGTTTTCCACAAATAAACGTTGGTGGCGACTCCGCGCGTCTTTCCTCCTTTGGAAAGCGCTCCCGTGAGCCTCGCCTTCGCTCGCCCGCAAAAGGGCATGTTGCGACACACCCTAATTTCATCCAGGGATCATTGTTGATCGCTTCGGAAGGCTTAACACCCATCGTCGTGGAATCCATAAAGTTCCATGAGGTTTCGGAAGGAAAACATCCGAAAAACACAAAAACAAGGGCTGAACTTATCAAGATAGGGGTGTAAATAGCAATTTTCGAATCTATGCGCTTCTAGAACATTTTGGAAGTTGGGTTGCTTTAGGAGGAAGCAACCTAGCTCGCCTTGGCGAGCTGGGTGGCAACCTCCTCCTTGATTTTGTTGAAAAATGGCTTCCAAGGCTTCTGAAATGCTTCCATAAAATTCCTGTAACCCGAAATAAGAATATTTCACTTAATATGAGTGAGAAGGAAGAGAAAAAGGAAGAAAATCAAGTCTGATATCCTCTCGTAAGGCTTCCGTAACTTTTCCATAAATTACAAAAAAAGGGGTGAACTTAGTAAAAAAGGGGGATGCCTCAAGAAGCTTCCTGAGGAAGACATCTACTTGCTTGGGCGAGCAGAGCTCACCTGGACGAGCTCGGTGGCAAGCACCACCTCTTTTTTTCAATAAATAGGCCGAGGGGGGTTGTTCCAAAGGGCCCCTGACCCCTATGCTATGCATTTCAACTGTTTTGGGTGAAAAAACATGTTTCCGTCAAGAAAATCCAAGTAGAGGTGCTTCCATAATGCTTCTAAGACATTTCCGTAAGCAATTCTGTGAAGATTTTATGTCGTTCTTCATCCGTTCTTCATGTGTTCTTCGATCTTCAACTGGTAAGTTTTCGAATCTGAGACTTTCAATTCATTTCTTGTTTTGTTGGCTTTCATCTTCATTTCGTTCACTTTCAGTTTTCTTTTCTTCCATTTTTGACGAGCTTTAACCGATAGTTTAAGTCGTTATCTCGCCTAATAAATGATAAAATGAATTTCAACCGATCATTTGTGTTGTAATGTTGTTTAATCACTGTTAAAGCAAAATCTAACCGATTGTTCACACTGTAACCTCGGTTAAATCAAAAAAAGGAAAAACAATAATAAAATAATCAAAATATCTTGAAAAATATAATAATAAAATAATCAAAATATCTTTGAATAAAATAAAAAAAAATCGGACGTTTTTCTTTGAAAGTTTTCTTTAATGAATTGACTAATAACCAAAGTGAAACTAAGGCTAAAATCAACTCACAAATCAAGTTTTGTCCTCAAAAGTCACTTAAAACCGTTTTAAGGTCCAACATCTTAAACGGTCCTCTTTGCTTTTATCGGTTAGCATGGACCGCTCAAAAGCATAAAATCAACACACAACTTTACTGCTTTGCAAGAACTACGTAGGTCTGAGTTCCTCACCACAAATCGAGGATATGTAGGCGTAAAAGCCCCGCTTTTGTCGACCACCCTAAGAGATCGTTAATGGTCCAATGCCTTAACGTTTCTCTTCTTTCAAAACCAAGAGATCGTTTATGGTCCAACGCCTTAACGTTTCTCTCCTTTCAAAACTAAGAGATCGTTAATGGTCCAATGCCTTAACTTTTCTCTCCTTTCAAAATCAAAAGTTCATTTAATGGTCCAACTCCTTAAATGACCTTTGTTCAATTAAAATCTATCTTGCAAAAAAAGATAAAAACAACTTAACCAATGTTTAGTTCTAAAAGAACTACGTAGGTATGATTTCCGCATCACAATTGAGGAATACGTAGGAGCGAGCGAAACACCCTTGTTGACCACAAAAAGATAAAAAATACAAAAAGGATTACAAAAAAGTAAAAAACATAAAAAGGCAAGAAAAAAACATAAACATAAAGGGGAAAATACATAAACTTTGAAGTCATGATTTGCACACTTGATTAGAGGCTGCCGTCCCTTGTGACGGACGCATGGAGTGCTAATACCTTCCTCGTGCGTAAAAACAACTCCCGAATCTTTCACACTTAAAGTTCGTAGACCACACATTTTGGTTTTTCCGACGTTTTCCTCCAATAAAAGTTGGTGGCGACTGATGTGTCATTATTTTCTCCTATTTCTTACCCCTTTCTATCACCATTTTAATTACTGATTAGCCATAATTGTCAAATTAATTATGCAGTTTTATCATTTGGGCCTACTTGACTAATTCTGTGTTTTAATTTAATTTCAGGAGAATTATAAGCAATTGGGCTTGGATTCGGAATTGGGCTGATCCGGCTTGGACTTGAAGAGAGCAGACAATTTTATTTGTCGTCCAATTTTATTTTATTTCATTTTTGAGTTGTATTTTTGTAATTGGGTCACCAGACCTTATTGGGCCCAAAAATCATATTTGTAAGCTTTGGGGCCTAGTGACCTTTAGTGAGCCCAGCTGCTAGGGTTTTAAGGGTGGTCCAGTTACTGTTCACGTAGAGAGATATTGTAGGGTTTCATTTTCAGTTTTTTCATTTTACTGTTCACGCGCATGGTACTGTTCACGTAGCAACTCCATTTATGTTTTCTGCTTCAAATTCCAGTTTCGTTTTCTACTTTTAATTCTAGTTTCGTTTTCTGCCTTTGATTTCCTATTCGTTTCTGCTGTTAATGGAAGGCTGAATCTCTAGTGTTGTTTTCTCTTGAGGATTAAGCATAGCTCTCTTTGAGGTTTTGTTATTAATATTAAATTCTAATCAGTTTTTCCCATTCACCAATTATTCTGTATTTGTTGCTGATATCAATCCATGCATGCTTCATGTTGGATTAATTGTCTCTGTGCTTAATTAACGTTCATGCTTAATGGATAAGTGAGAGGGATTGATTGGTGTATGAGTTGCTTAATCACATAATGATAGCCTTGTGTTAATTTTCGCTTAGTAAATTAATTTCGGGTTGGATTAAGTGGTTGAACTGATTTGGGGTAAATTCTCGTAACCTAGGATAAGAGACTTGCTTTTGAATCAAGGGGAAACAACATTTTTAATTATGTTGTTTTCTTTTAATTCAAGTTTTCTTTCTATTTAAATTACAAAAACAAACAACCCCCCCATTTCATTACTATTTTATTATTATATGTTATGAACGTTTGTTTGATCATTGCTCACTCGGAGACGACCTAGGATCACTTCCTAGATACTGCATTTTAATGTTTATTTGATTCGGGTACGGCTCCGATCAAATTTGGCGTCGTTGCCGGGGAGTAGTGGTCCAAAGGTTCATAATTATGTTTTTGTGTCTTTGCGTTTGTTTCTGTTTGTTTTTATAAAATCTGTGTTATGTGATTAATTTGCAGTATTTAGTTGTTTTATGTGTAGTTCTGTTGTTTAGTGTTCTGATTTTTTTTTCCAGTCTTGTCCCCTGTTCAAAGGTGTCTCCTGGTGAAATTTCGTGGTTCTCCGCTGTTTAGAGGTGAAGAGTGTTGTGAATAGTGCTGTGAACAGTGTCGAATTTTGCTAATTAATTGGCGATTTTTGTTTTGATAGCTAGAGTTGTTATTTTGGCTGATTTTTTGTGTGGTAGTTTCTTTTGATCCATATTTTGTGTGAAAAAAATACCAGAAGCACTTGGTGTGGCTGAATTTGAGAGATAAAAAAAAATTGGGAACTTGTTTTTAGCAAAACTCAAAACGACCATAACTTTTACTCTGGTTATCAGAATGACTATTATTATATATGAATTTGGGGTAGAAAAAAATTTCCCATGCAGCCCCAACCCACTAGTGCCAGTTGCAGTTCTCAGCGCTTAAGAAATCAGTTGTTTACTAAGTTTTTTTTTTAAGTATTATTGTCCTATTTTTCTAAACTTTTCTTTGGCAGTTTTCATAGTTATACTTTGAATTTTTATCTGAAAATTTTTGTGCTATCTTTTCATGATTTTAGGGTTTTGCTCACAAATTTTCAGCTCATTTTGATATTGTTTGAGTATAGTTGTAGTTTTACCCCCTTTTTACCCCTGGTGCTTGTTTGAGAATTACATGATTTGCTGCATATAGTGCATGACTAGGGGCAATCCAGGTGATTTACAAACCTTTGATCCTGAAATAGATAGAACCTTTCATAGATTAGTTAGGCATAGTGTGCATCCTGATCATTCTGTGCATTTTGAGCATTCTGAGCATTTCGTGCATTCTGAGCATTCTGTTGCTGGTGATTCTGAACATTCTGATTTTGAGCATTCTGCTGCTAATTTTCATACTGAGAACATGGCTCAATCTCCACCTCGTGAGAGGACTCTTAGGGAGATGGCTGCACCTGACTTCACTTATGAAAGCTTGTGCATTCAATATCCTGATGAGGATGTTCCATATGTTCTCAAGACTGGACTAATACATTTGCTGCCCAAGTTTCATGGTCTTGCAGGTGAAGATCCTCATAAGCATCTTAAGGAGTTCCATATTGTCTGTTCCACCATGAAGCCCCATGATGTCCAGGAAGATCATATCTTTCTAAAGGCTTTTCTTCATTCTTTGGAGGGAGTGGCGAAAGATTGGCTGCCAAGCTTCATTCTACACCTGAAAAAGAAGATGAGCTAGCTGCACAAAAGAGAAAGTTTCCTGATCATGAGGGAGCTAACAAAAATTTTCATGCAGGTGGACCTTCTTCTAGTAGTTCTGACTTGCAGCAGCCTCCTATCCCTCTTCCATTTCCACCTAGAACAATTCCAAACAAAAAGATGGAAGAAGTGGATAAGGAGATCTTGGAGATCTTCAGGAAAGTAGAGGTGAACATACCTCTGCTAGATGCCATCAAGAAAATTCCAAGATATGCCAAGTTTCTAAAGGAGCTGTGCACCCACAAAAGGAGGCTCAAGGGCAATGAAAGGGTTAGCATGGGCAGAAATGTGTCAGCATTGATAGGTAAATTTGTTCCTCACATTCCTGAGAAATGTAAGGACCTAGGTACTTTCTATATACCTTGCATTATTGGGAACATCAAATTTGAGAATGCCATGCTAGATCTAGGAGCATCAGTTAGTGTCATTCCTCTGTCCATTTTCAATTCTTTATCTCTTGGACCTTTGCAACCTACGGGTGTGGTGATTCAATTGGCAAATAGAAGTGTTGCTCACCCCACAGGTTTCATAGAGGATGTGTTGGTTCGGGTTGGTGAACTTATTTTTCCAGCTGATTTTTATATTCTTGATATGGAAGAGGGATTTTCCCGTGGTTCAGTTCCAATTATTTTAGGCAGACCATTTATGGAAACAGGCCGAACCAAGATAGATGCTTATGCTGGCACATTGTCTATGGAATTTGGTGATATTGTTGTTTATTTTAACATTCTTGATGCCATGAAACATCCATCTGAGGATCATTCTATTTTTCATGCTGAGATACTTGATCATATTGTTGATGATTATATGTTTGATTTTGATTCTCTTCATGGTAGGAAACATCCATTTTTATCTGATCAGCATACTTGTCATTCCTCATGCATTGAATCTGAATCTGAGTTTGAATTTGATCTTGTATCTGATTTTTATGCTGAGAGTAAATTTGAATTTGAGTCTGGTTCTGATTTTCTAGGTGTTGTACCTCTTGATGTTGATTTTTTAAAGTCAGAATGCACTAACCATGTTACAGGAAGTACATATACTTCTGACTTGCTTGATGAGGTACAGGCTGAGGAACCCTCCTCTTCTTCTCCTACCTTGGTTCCTCCCACTGTTCAGCCACCACCCACACCAGAGTTGAAGCCCTTACTAGCAAACCTCAAGTATGCTTACTTGGAGGACAAGGAAAAATTTCCAGTGATCATCTCTGCCTCCCTTGCTGCTGAGCAAGAGGAGAAGTTGTTCCAAGTGCTCAAGAAGCACAAGAAAGCCATTGGATGGACTTTAGCAGACATTCCTGGTATTAGCCCATCTACTTGCATGCATAGGATACTTTTAGAGGATGGAGCTAAGCCAGTGAGGCAGCCACAGTGGCGACTCAACCCCATCATTCTAGATGTGGTGAAAAAGGAGGTGACCAAGCTCTTGCAAGTTGGAATCATCTACCCCATTTCTGACAACCAGTGGGTGAGTCCAGTCCAAGTGGTTCCTAAGAAGGCATGCCTCACAGTGATCAAGAATGAGAGGGATGAGCTTATCCCCACAAGAGTGCAGAACAGCTGGTGAGTTTGCATGATTATAAGAGGCTGAACCAGGCAACCAGAAAAGATCATTTTCCCCTGCCATTCATTGATCAAATGCTTGAGCGCTTGGCAGGTAAGTCTCATTACTGTTTTCTTGATGGTTTTTTTGGTTATTTACAAATTCATATTACTCCTGAGGATCAAGAAAAGACCACATTAACCTGTTCCTTTGGCACTTTTGCCTATAGGAGGATGCCCTTTGGCCTATGCAACGCCCCTGGTACCTTCTAGTGGTGTATGCTTAGAATTTTCAGTGACTTTTTAGAGAGTTGCATAAAGGTGTTTATGGATGATTTTACTATTTATGGATCCTCTTTTGATGCATGTTTAGATAGTCTGGATAGAGTTCTTAATAGATGCATTGAAACTAACCTTGTGCTGAATTTTGAAAAATGTCACTTCATGGTGGAACAAGGTATAGTTTTAGGGCATATCATTTCCAGAAGGGGCATAGAGGTAGACCCTGCAAAGATAGTTGTTATTTCACAATTTCCTTACCCCTCTTGCGTGAGAAAGGTTCGTTTTTTTCTTGGTCATGCAGGGTTTTATAGGCGCTTTATTAAGGACTTTAGCAAAGTGGCCTTTCCACTATCCAATCTGCTGCAAAAGGAGGTGCAGTTTGATTTTGATGACCGGTGCAAAGAGGCTTTTGATTGCCTCAAGCGTGCGTTGACTACCACCCCTATCATTCAGGCACCTGATTGGACCGCCCCATTTGAGCTGATGTGCGATGCATCCAATTATACATTGGCGGTTGTCCTTGCTCAAAAGATTGACAAGCTGGCTTGGGTGATCTACTACGCTTCCAGAACTTTGGATCCTGCCCATGCAAATTACACTACCACAGAGAAGGAGCTATTAGCGATAGTTTTTGCTCTTGAGAAATTTCGTTCATATTTGCTTAGTACTTGTTTTATTGTTTATACTGACCATGCAGCTCTAAAAGTACCTGTTGAAGAAGGCTGAATCAAAGCCTAGATTGATCAGCTGAATCAAAGCCTAGATTGATCAGGTGGATGCTTGGGCTCCAAGAGTTTGATTTGGAGATCCGTGATTGAAGCGGTGCACAGAACCTCGTGGCTGACCACCTGAGTAGGATTAAGCATGCGTCTGAGGACTCACCCATTCGGGATGATTTTTCGGATGACCATTTGTACATTCTGTATAAGATTTATGATTCCTTCCCCACTCCTTAGTTTGCTAATATTGTGAATTATTTGGTTGCTTCTGTTTTTCCTCCCTTATCATCTAAAGCTTAAAATGATAAAATTAAGAGCGATGCTAAGAATTATATTTGGGATTACCCCTATTTGTGGAAGTCGTGCAGTGACCAGGTTATTAGGAGAAGCATTCCAGACCATGAGATTGACTCGGTCCTGCAATTCTGTCATTCTTCTACACTAGGTGGCCATCTTGGCATACAGAGGACAGTTCGCAAGGTGCTTGATTGTGGTTTCTATTGGCCCACCATCTTCAAGGATGCGTGGAGAATCTGTAGCACTTATGAGCCTTGTCAGAGAGCAGGCGGCTCACCTTTATGGAGATAGCAAATGCCTCAACAACCCATGTTATTTTGTGAGGTGTTTGATGTCTGGGGTATAGATTTTATGGGGTGTTTCCCTGTCTCTTTTGGTTTTGTTTATATTCTCCTTGTTGATTATGTTTCAAAATGGGTGGAAGCCAAACCCACCAGAACTAACGATGCTAAGGTTGTTGTGGATTTTGTTAGATCTAATCTATTTTGCAGGTTTGAAGTCCCTAGAGCCATCATAAGTGATCAAGGCACCCATTTTGGTAACAGATCCATGTATGCCTTGCTCAAAAAGTATGGGGTCATGCATAGAATTTCCACACCTTACCACCCCCAAACTAATGGGCAGGCTGAGATTTCAAACAGGGAGATAAAAAGGATCTTAGAAAAGATTGTGCAGCCGAACAGAAAAGATTGGAGCATCGGGCTGGATGATGCTCTTTGGGCGCATAGGACTGCCTACAAAGCACCCATAGGAATGTCTCCTTATCGGGTTGTCTTTGGCAAGGCATGCCATCTTCCTGTAGAGATAGAGCACAAAGCCTACTGGGCTGTAAAGACTTGCAACTTCTCTATGGACTAGGCTGGAGAGGAAAGGAAGTTGCAACTAAGTGAGCTAGATGAGATCCGTTTAGAAGCCTATGAGAATTCCAAATTCTACAAGGAGAACACCAAGAAGTTCCATGACAGCTTGATAGCTAGGAAGGACTTTGTGGTTGGACAAAAAGTTTTATTGTATAACTCTAGGCTCGGACTCATGAGTGGTAAGTTGAGGTCAAAGTGGATTGGTCCTTTTGTGGTGACTAATGTTTATCCTTATGGTACAGTTGAGATCAAAAGTGAATCCACAGATACAAGCTTCAAGGTCAATGGACACCGGCTGAAACCATTCCTCACAAATTCCTCCTTAGTGGATGTAGTGGAGGAGGAGACCTCCTTACTTCACCCTACTTATTTTCCGCCATGAATTAGGGAGTTTTCTTTCTTCTGTCTCTTTCTTTACTTTTATTGCACTTGTCCAAATTTTATTGATTGCTTTGATTGTTCTTGATCTCATGATTGTGCTACATTGAGGACAATGTGTTGTTTAAGTGTGAGGGGGGGAGAAGATTGTTCTTTAATTTTGTTGCGTATTCTAGTTTAATTTTATTAGGTTTTCTAGTTTAAGTTTGTTAGGTTCTAGGTTAATTTTGTTATTTTGGTTTTATGTTTGTGTACAACATTGCATGTTCCTCTTTGAATTTTGGGTTATGTACAAGTAATGGGTAATTGTTTTTGAAATAGGAGTTTCTTGGCATTTTGTGAATTGAAACCCTTGTTTTTCTCTACATGTCAAGTTAGTTTTTAAGGTTCAAATTGAAAGTGATAGATTTACACATTGGTGAGAATTTGAGCCATCATCATTTATTTTATTCAGTGTGTTTTGCCCCATTGATTGCTTGCATAGTAGCCTTGGCTTGACTCTTGTTGATACTTCTTGCTTCACATGCATGTTGGGAGATGATTTAGGCATTTTATTCTTATAAGCATCTAGCCAAATGAGCCTACCCTGAATTAATTCCTTTGATAGCCCCTTTGAGCCTATGTTCCCCTTTTTTGTTTTGAGCTCATTACAAGCCTTAAGTGAAAAACCATGATTTCACCCTACCCTTAAGGAGTTTTGGAGCTTTGGAATTGTGTTTGGGAATAAGTGTGGGGGGGGGGGGGGGTATGTTTCATTGGATGATATGTTTTTGTTGGCCATGCTTGATGATGTATTTTGGCCATGCTTGTTGTATATACATATATTGCCTAATCGTTGCTTTATTTTTCAAATGCTTTCAAATGTTACTGTTCACGTTAAAAAAAATCAAAAAAAAAGAAGAAGAAAAAATAGAAAAAGAATGAAGTTGAATAAATGAGGTCTTGGCTTGAAGACTTGGATTGGTTTAAGGACTTGGTTGATTTTGTTTTGGGTTTACTTTTTAATTTTGGTTTTGGGGTTTACTACTTTTTCTTACTTCCCACTTATTCCTCATTGCTCCTCTATTCCTTTGGGTTTTAGCTACTATCCCATACTTTCATCTACCTTGTCCTTGCCTCATTACAACCTTAAAAGACCTTTTGATCCTCATGTGCATGTGTTTGTGATGTGGTTGTCAATTTTAGAGTCTTGCCAAGTCTATGTGGTGTTTATTTTCATGGGTGCTTTAAGAGTAAACAGTAGCCTAGACACTTGAGAGATAGAGTGCATATCTTGTGAGGCTTTATTACTTTTCATTCTTGAGCTGATTGACTATCTTTCCATGTTTGAGATGCTTGGATGATTTTCATGACAACCTTGATTCTTTAACTCTTTACGTGTTGGATGTTACCCACTCTTTTCATTCCTTAAGATTCATTGAGAAATATGTAATTGTTGTTGTGTCTGTTTGTTTCTCTTTAATGTCTCTGGATTTGTCCCTTGCTTTGTTTTTTTTTTATTTTGCCCAGGAGTGCAAAAAGCTAAGTGTGAGGGAATTTGATGTGTCATCATTTTCTCCTATTTCTTAACCCTTTTTTTCTCCATTTTAATTACTGATTAGCCTTAATTGTCAAATTAATTATGCAGTTTTATCATTTGGGCCTATTGGACTAATTTTGTGTTTTTAATTTAATTTCAAGAGAATTATAAGCAATTGGACTTGGACTTGAAGAGAGCAGACAATTTTATCAAATCTTATCTTATCTAGATCAAATCTTATCTTATCTAGATTTTATCTAATCTAGATATTATTTCATCTAGATCTTATCTTATCTTATCTTATTTAGATTTTATTTCATCTAGATTTTATTTTATCAAATCTTATCTTATCTTGTCTAGATTTTATTTTATTCATGGGCTTGGACTTAAAACAGATTTGTAAGCTTTGGGGCTGAAAATATATAACAGCACTAAGGCTCTAGTTTTGGCTCTTTCTCTTTTTCGTTTTAGTTTTAGAGTGCTACTCTCAATTCGTTTTAGTCTCTTTTTCGTTTTGGAAAAATAATTCTATTTTTCTTCGTTTTCTACTGATTAATGGAAGGCTAAGTCTCCAGCGTTGTTTTCTCTTGAGGATCAAGCACAGCTCTCTTTGAGGTTCTATTATTACTATTAAATTCTGATCAATTTTTCCTCTTCACCAATTACTTTGTATTTGTTGCTATTAATCCATGCATGCTTAGTGCTTGATTAATCGTCTCTGCGCTTAATTTACGTTCATGCTTAACGATCGTTCATGATTAATTGGTGTATGTGTTGCTTAATCACATAATGAATGCCTTATGTTAAATTTCTCTTTGTAATTTAATTTAGGGTTGGATTAAGTGGTTGAATTGATAATGGATAAATTCTCGCAATGTAGGATAAGATACTTGCTTGTGAATCAAGGGGAAACAACATGTTTTAATTATGATATTTTCTAATTCCATTTTACTCGCTGTTTAATTCACAAAAACAAACAACCCCTCCCCCCCCCCCCCCCAAATTCGTTACTGTTTTATTACTATCTGTTATGAACGTTTGGTTGACCATTGCTCGTTGGGAGACGACCTAGGATCACTTCCTAGATACTGCATTTTTAATGTTTATTTGATTCGGGTACGACCTCGATCAGTATGTTTCATTGGATGATATGTTTTTTTGGCGATGCTTGATGATGTATTTTTGCCATGCTTGATGTATATACATATATTGCCTAATTGTTGCTTTATTTTTTCAAATATTCAAAATGCTTTCAAATGTTATTGTTCAAAAAAAAGAATGAAGTTGAATAAATGAGGTCTTGTTTTGAGGACATGGTTGATTTTGTTGATATTAGAGGTTTTGGGTTTACTTTTTAAGCTTAATTTTTAATTTTGGTTTTGGGTTTACTACTTTTGCTTAATTTCCACTTATTCCCCTTTGCTCCTCTATTCCTTTGGGTTTTAGCTACTTATCCCATACTTTCCTCTACCTTGTCCTTGGCCCATTACAACCTTAAAAGACCTTTTGATCCTCATGTGCATGTGTTTGTGGTGTTTGGTTGTCAATTTTAGAGTCTTGCCAAATCTATGTGGTGTTTGTTTTTCATGGGTGCTCTAAGAGTAAACAGTGGCCTAGACACTTGAGAGATAGAGTGAATATCTTGTGAGGCAAATTTCCTGTAGAGGGTTAGTTTTAAAAACTATTTACCAATGGGGGTCTGTTTTCAAACTTTTAACAGGGGGGTCTGTTTCTACATGGATGCTGCCAGAAGAACTAGCGACATAGCTGCCACGTTGGTGCCGCCACTGAAGATGGCTAGATGCATGCTTTTTTTTTCCGCGGTTCCGCTAATACAGTTGGCGGGATATCTATTTTTTTTTCCGCAGTCCCACTAATGCAGTTGGCGGGATGTCTTCTTTTTTTTTTCCTGCAGTTCCGCTAATGCAGTTGGCGGGATGTCTTTTTTTTTCTTTATTAGTTTAACTATACAAAGGTGAAAGCAATTCAGTTTCATATGTTATGCATTAAAAGTTCAACTATTTAGGTAAGATAAAAACAAACATAATATAGAATATAGTTGTGTTTCTGTAAAATTATTTATTAAATAAAATTATTATTGAAAATATAAAATTAGAAAACCTCATACAAGGAAAAAATTATGAAAAAGTCAATGAATTTTTTAATGACAAATTATTAGTATACTAGTATTTATTTTATAATTTAAAAAGTTAAGAATTATTTATATGTTAAGGTTTGGTTATAATTAAAAAATTATAATTTATCTTAACATATAATTATAATATAAGAGATAAATTATAATTTTTTAATTATAACCAAACCTTAACATATAAATAATGCTTAACTTTTTAAATTATAAAATAAATACTAGTATACTAATAATTTGTCATTAAAAAATTCATTGACTTTTTCATAATTTTTTTCCTTGTATGAGGTTTTCTAATTTTATATTTTGAATGATAATTTTATTTAATAAATAATTTTACAGAAACACAACTATATTCTATATTATGTTTGTTTTTATCTTACCTAAATAGTTGAACTTTTAATGCATAACATATGAAACTGAATTGCTTTCACCTTTGTATAGTTAAACTAATAACGAAAAAAAAAAGACATCCCGCCAACTGCATTAGCGGAACTGCAGGAAAAAAAAAGAAGACATCCCGCCAACTGCATTAGCGGGACTGCGGAAAAAAAAAAAGAAAAGATATCCCGCCAACTGTATTAGCAGAACCGCGAAAAAAAAAACATGCATCTCGCCATCTTCAGTGGCGGCACCAACGTGGCAGCTATGTCGCCAGTTCTTCTGGCGGCATCCATGGAGAAACATACCCCTCTGTTAAAAGTTTGAAAACAGACCCCCATTGGTAAATAGTTTTTAAAACTAACCCTCTACAGTAAATTTGCCTATCTTGTGAGGGTTTATCACTTTTCATTCAATTCTTGAGCTGATTGACTACCTTGCCATGTTTGAGGTGCTTGGATGATTTTCATGACTGTCTTGATTCTTTAACTCTTTACGTGTTGGATGTTGCCCATTCCTTTCATTCCTTGAGATTCATTGAGAAATATGTAAATGCTTTTGTGTTTGTTTGTCTCTCTTTAATTTCTCTTGATTTATTCCTTGCACTACTTTTTGATTTTGCCCAGGAGTGCAAAAGGCTAAGTGTGGGGGAATTTGATGTGTCATTATTTTCTCCTATTTCTTACCCCTTTCTGTCACCATTTTAATTACTGATTAGCCTTAATTGTCAAATTAATTATGCAGTTTTATCATTTGGGCCTACTTGACTAATTCTGTGTTTTAATTTAATTTCAGGAGAATTATAAGCAATTGGGCTTGGATTCGAAATTGGGCTGAACCGACTTGGACTTGAAGAGAGCAGACAATTTTATTTGTCGTCTAGTTTTATTTTATTTCATTTTTGGGCTGTATTTTTATAATTGGGCCACCAGACCTTATTGGGCCCAAAAATCAGATTTGTAAGCTTTGGGGCCTAGTGACCTTTAGTGAGCCCAACTGCTAGGGTTTTAAGGGTACTCCGGTTACTGTTCACGTAGAGAGATATTGTAGGGTTTCGTTTTCAGTTTTTTCGTGTTACTGTTCACGCGCATGGTACTGTTCACGTAGCAACTCCATTTTCATTTTCTGCTTCAAGTTCCAATTTCGTTTGCTGCTTTTCATTCTAGTTTCGTTTTCTGCCTTTGATTTCCTATTCGTTTCTGTTGTTAATGGATGGTTGAATCTCTAGTGTTGTTTTCTCTTGAGGATTAAGCATAACTCTCTTTGAGGTTTTGTTATTAATATGAAATTCTGATCAGTTTTTCCCCTTCACCAATTATTCTGTATTTGTTGCTGATATTAATCCATGCATGCTTAATGCTTGATTAATTGTCTCCATGCTTAATTAACATTCATGCTTAATGGACAAGTGAGAGGGATTAATTGGTGTATGTGTTGCTTAATCACATAATGACTGCCTTGTGTTAATTTTGGCTTAGTAAATTAATTTCGGGTTGGATTAAGTGGTTGAACTGATTAGGGATAAATTCTCATAACCTAGGATAAGAGACTTGCTTTTGAATCAAGGGGAAACAACATGTTTTAGTTCTATTATTTTCTTTTAATTCAAGTTTGCTTGCTGTTTAAATTACAAAAACAAACAACCCCCCCATTTCATTACTGTTTTATTATTATATGTTATGAATGTTTGTTTGATCATTGATCAATGGGAGATGCCCTAGGATCACTTCCTAGATACTGCATTTTAATTTTTATTTGATTCGGGTATGTCTCCGATCAGCGACTCCGCGCGCCTTCCTCCGTTGGAAGATGCACCCGTGAGCCCCGCGTCGCCCTCCCGTCGAAGGGTAGGTTGCGACAATCACACTTATCTTGAGTTCTTTTAAACCCTAGCTTTTACCTTTTGCAAACTCCTAACAAGAAAGAACCACAACTTTGGAACCAACATGAGTCATCATTCATCTAGTGTTAATGGTGAAGGTACTAGTCATAAGAACCCTCTATCTACAATCTTAGATGAGTTGAGTTCCCTCAAGTTATGGAAAGAAAAGCTAGAAAGAAAAGAAAAAGGAAACGAGAGGGTAGAAATAAATCAAGATGAGAGGGAACAAATAAGGGAAGAAGAAAGAAAGAAAATACTAAAAGAGTTAAGAAAAAAAAATGCCTCCTATAGTAGTCATGACTCTTGCAAGAGCCCAAGTGAAGAACTTGGTGACTATTATGAAGGAAGGCATAGGTCACATTTTAGACCTCACTCCCGTAGGAGAGAAAAGGAAAGAAAGCCTCAAGAGGCTAACATTAACCTCCCATAGTTCCATAGGAAGGACAATGTAGAGGCTTACTTAGATTGGGAAATAAGGGTAGAGCAACAACTTAAAAGGAAGTCTACTTCAAAATCTCATGGCTCTGACTCATATCCAAAGAAAGGCCAAGGTCAAGGCATCTTAAGGGCGGCACCTTCTATGCCCAAAGATGATAAGGGGAAGACAATAAAAAAGTAACCCAACACCACTAATATATATGTTTTTATTCTTTTTATAGGTGTCGAGGGAAGGAGCCCAGAGTATCAAGAACCTCAGGATTTGAGGTCAAATCCTTTCCAAGGGGGAGGGGATGATGCAATCCTACCCCGCAAGGGTATTGGATAGAAGACTCCAAGAGGATTAGGCTAGAGCTGCTAAAGAAGGCCCTAGGGTTCTCATGAACCTCAGGGTAGATTTATGAGCCCATGGGCCAAGGTTGGGTCCACTCTTCTTTGTAAATATTAGAATAAGTCTTTCCTACTTTTGGGCCTTGTATTTTGGCCATTCTAGTAGTATAGGGTTTTACCTTTGTATTTCAGGGCATTTTGAGTAGTCTTTGTAGTAGGGACTTTTTTGTATTTTCATGTATTTTGGCATGGGGTGAGCTTAGCTGTTAGAGGGGTGTGTGCAGCCAAGTTCTTGCTTCTCTAGGAATCTTCTCAAGAAAACTTCTCAAGAAAGTTTCTCAAGGGAGCTTCTCAAGGAAGCTTCTCAAGGAGGTGAGCTTAGTTATTAGAGGGGTGTGTGTAGCTAAGCTCTAGCTTCTCAAGGAAGCTTCTCAAAGACGCTTCTCAAGGAAGTTTCTCAAGGAAGCTTCTCAACAAAGTTTCTCAAGGAAGCTACCTAGGCTATAAATAGAAGCATGTGTAACACTTGTTGTAACTTTGATGAATGAGAGTCTTCTGAGACACCCTTCAAAGTTCAACTTCTCTCCCTCTTTTCCTCCTTCAATTTCATGCTCCCCCCCTCTCTCTCTTTCTTTTCCTCCATTGAAGCTTCCTCTCTAAGCTTCTTATCCAAGGCACTCTCTTGGTGGAGAAGCTCCTTCTTCCATGACTTATTCCCTAGTGGATGGCGCCTCCTCTCACCTCTTCTCTTTTATCTTCCGCTGCATCTCCATGGTGGAAAATCACCATTGAAGGACCTCATTAAAGCTCAAAGATGCAGCCTCCATAGAAGCTTCCCAAGCAAGCTTCCATCAAAATGACTCTTTTTTTTTACAACTTTCTTAGAGGAACACCTTCCCTCTTTTTCCTTCTCCTTGACTTTTGGAGCTAAGGCCTTACTATCCTTTTTTTTCTTTTGTTTTTCTAACTTTAACTTAGAGCTTCGTTTGACTTCTTATTTTCTCTACCAAGAAACTCAACTATAAGTTTATTCAACTAAATAATATTGACTACGAGTAGATAAACCATTAGTAACTTTTTAGGATCAAACAAATTGAGCCTTCGGTTCAGGCTACTGAAAATTCAAATTTTTGTTTCCAACAATTTTGATAATTATTATGCCAAATAAGTGGATCCAAATTGTATCTTATAATAAGGATGCAAATTTGAATTTTACAAAGTAAATGAGCTCTCAAAACCTAACTCACCCAAACATTTGATAATCCAAAATTGACCAAATACATGTTTAGTCTTTTAAGTTTTCGAGTATATTTAGTTTGGTCCATTATCCTTTAAAAGGTTCAATTTAGTCCTTTGTCTTTTCAAAGTGAATTAAAATGGTCCTTCCAAAGCAATGATCATTTTCAAATTTGGGATGAGTTTTTGAATCTTTTTTTGTTTGATTTAAGACATGAAACTTGTTCCTTTAGATTTACATACTTGAAAACTATAGAATCCAATTTATGTTTGAACCAAAAAGGATCACAAACACAAAGAAAATCATGTGCAAGTTAATCCAGCGAGTAACTGCACAAATGAAAAATATAATACCAGATTATTTTCTAACTTATAAACATGAATGTAAATTATTTCCAATCATGGTAATGTATACTAATGACTTTTTGCATAATTGATAGTTAGTTGGATCATTTAAATATAATGGCCAAGATTCAAAAACAAAACTGGTATTATTACTATGTCTAAGCATAGACTCATTAAAAGACAAGCTATGAAAGCAAAAACATTACATGGTTCAAACAAAAGAGACTCTTCAAACCTTGCTAAGAACAACATATTTTTTTCAAATGACATATGAGTTAAGCCAACACATTTGGAACATTATCATCTCCCAATGGTAACATCTCATCTCACGGACCATTGATGACATCCATTGACAAATTCTCTTTCTACATGGCATCCACATTAGTCTCTGTCCCTTGGACATGATTCACAAGTGATTTCCCTCCTTGACTCATGGTTTCTCCTTCGTTGTCAACAATTGGTTTCACCTCTTGGGCTTGGCTCATATTGATTTTCCTTTTTACTTCCTCCAAGTTATGATTAATCAAGTTTGAGACATCATTCAAATCAATCATATTTGAATTTTCAAAATTGTTCTTAGCATTAAGGTTTTGAAACATGAGAAGGGTCACCTCTTTCTTCCTATTTTCATTCCTTAGTTTCCCAAGTTGTACTTGGGCTTTGTTAATCCTCTGCCTCAAAAAACTCTCTTGACTCAACTTTTTTTTGCTTTGTTCTAGTTCAGACACTTTCCTAAACCTAGAAAGCACACTTTGGGCTCCCGAATCAGATGGCCAAACCTCTGGCTGGGGATTATTGGGAGTATAAAATATAGCACATGCTTCAATCCCACAAAGAGTGCTGATTTCATCCATCTTCTTGATCAAACCTGTTGAGAAAAAAATCAAGATGCATAAAGAGAATTGAGAAGAATTGGGAAATGATTAGAAATTAAAATTTTATCAAATGGAAAATAAACATGCTACAATGCTAATAAAAATAGTTTATAAGGACTAAAGAGAAATCATTCTCAAACCATTCTTCCTTTTGCTTAATGTAGCCTTCCTCTTCCGGGCGTTGGTTATGTATGAAAGGTCCACCTTCTTCCTAGCCATGATAGTGATTAGAAAGAGAAAGAAAGAAGTAAGAAAGAACTTCTCAAAATGTTAACGCAATGTGTCTTTCTCATTCTCATTGTTGGGTATATATTAACAATTTTGAGATTGTGTCTTGATTGAATATAAGGAATGTCCTGCTAGTTAGACGCTCATTACCAAATCAGATCCTTTGCGTGTTGACTTGGCACATAAATTAGTAATTAAATCCATTTATAATAAATAATTAGAAGATTTTAAAATGAATAATTAAAAAATAATTAATGCCCTTATTTATGTTAAAATTATCATTAACTTCCTCCTACTAATTTCACTATTATTTTGAATTTTATACTTACATGAGTTCTCGAAACCTAATTCACCTAAACTTTGGATAATAAGAAATTGACCAAAATAGACTTTTAGTCTTTTATGTTTTTTATTATATTCAGCTTGGTCCATTTTATTTTATAAAGTTTAATTTAGTCCTTTATGTTTTTAAAGTCAATTAAAATGTTCAATTTGAAACAATGATATTAGTTTTTGGGACACAATTTTGAACTCTTTTTTTTACTTTTTGAGATGTGAGTTGAATTAGATTTACATATATAACTAAATATTTTGAACCCGACTAATTTTGAAACCAAAAAAGATCACAAAGACAATGAAAACTGTATGAAAAATTAATCAATGAGCAATAAGAGAAAATAAAAAATTTAACATTAGATTCTTTTTCGTTGCTCGTGATACTTATTTTTATGGAATTTTCACTAGTTTGTGGCTCTTTTTGGGTTCAAACATCAGTTGAATTTCATTGTTTATGTAAATAAATCTAGTAAGCCAAACTTCACATCTCGAGTCAATAAATAAAAGGGATCAAAATTGTGTTCCAAGATCAACAACGATCATTGTTATGGAAGGTCCATATTTTGACTCACTTTAAAAATATAGAAGACTAAATTAAACTTTTTAAAAGATAAGGGATCAAATTGAGTGTATAATTGAAAACATAAAATACTAAAAATGTGTTTTAGTTATGTGTTATATTTTGCAGACTAGTTTTAATTCAATTTGTTGTAATATTACTTACATTTTAGGGCATGCATTAAAAGATTTTCTTATTTAGTTTATATAATTGTATCCAAAAATTAATAAAATGAATAATTAATATGTTATTATTTTAATTCTAATTTGACTGTGTTTCAATTCAAAAATTTAATTAATTATTTGATATAAAATAATCATTATTTAATATTTCAATCACATTTAACATCAATTTTAAAAGGCATATTACATTGGTTTCAGAATTAATGTTGTTTAGCACAAAGTTAAATAAAGGTATATTCATCATTGATTCTAAACCAATGTAGAATCCACAAATTCAACATGGGTTCCTCTAGTACCCAATGTTGGAAGTGGGGCATTCTACATGAGTCAAGCCACTCTTTACATTGATTTTGGTAATAACTTATGTAAACCGTGATTTTTTACATTATTTGTCATTGGAATCGATGTAAAGTGTAGTTTTTATTTTGGAAATTAAGATTTTGTTTTACACTCATAGTCCTAATGTAACAACCCAATTTTTCCCACTTAGGAATATAAATTGTTTGATATATTTTAAGAAATTTAATTATTTCTTAAAATAAATTTTGATTGATTTAAATGAATTTAACGCATGGTAAATTGTGTTTAATTTCTTAAGTAAAATAGTATTGAGATTTTAATAATTCATTTTTCGTGAAAATATTTCTTGACGTGTGATTAAATATTTCAAGCTTCAATTGGATTTTTATTTGAGTGAATTACTTATCTTGGTATTTTTTAGTGTGATGTTTGAAATTAATTAAATTAGCATGTTGATGTAATTTATTTAAAATTATTAGTTTAATTATTTAAGTTAGTATAATAATTAGACATGATTTGATATGTATAATTATGTGCCTAGAGAAATAGGACAAGTAGTTGGGTCCAGGAAGTCAACAAACAAAAATCTGCCACAGAGACTATAGTTATTAAAATAGAGGTGTATCCAATAAAAGTGACCTATTGCAAATAGACTCAAATAGCAGAATAGGAAGTGAGAGTAGAAAATGATTGAGCCTTGGTTTGTTTTGGGTTCAGTTCTTAAAGCTAGAGGGAGCAAAATCAATAACATGAAGACTAAAGCTTGAAGCTTGGGGAAAAATTTGAAGATATTTTGTCTTTTAAATGCCTAACTCCCTTGAGTGACATTTGTATTGGTTGTTATCTTGTGTGTTGCGTCTTAGTACATATCGTATCTATTATGCATCCTTCATCATCATAGGAAGTGTGAATAAAAGTTTCTATGTTAGAAAGGTTTCTTCAAGAGGCAAAACTTTTGTTTTCATCGATTACAGGGTTGTCATAATCGATTACAACAAGTTGTTTGAAGCTTGGAGAGTTGATCTTGTATCGGTTTAATCGATTACAGTAGTCTCATAATCGATTACCCTGCTGTTTGAGACAATGACTGATTGATTCAGGAGTCCCTACTTTAATTGATTACCAAGTGGTTTAATTGATTACTTCTCTTTCATTTAGTAGTCCAGAAGTTAACAAGAACACTTTAATCTATTACATTGAGGATCTAATTGATTACATTGTTCTTGAGTTATTTCCAGATGTTAGGAAGAACACTTTAATCAGTTAAAAAGATGATCTAATTGATTACTTAATTGAATTAATCAATTACCTTGTAGATTTAATCGATTACAAGCGGTTATAATTGTTTTCTCTATAAATAAATAGCTTGTGTTCCCTTCAACATACATCAAGAGAATACTCAATATATTGAAAATAACAAACAAGCCTCTGAATGAGCTAAAGATCTTGAGTTGTTATTAGTGAAAAGAGAAGAGAAGAAAACTACTTTGTATAGTAACTCACAACTTCAAAATTGTTTGACTGTGAAGACTTTTTCTTAGAAGTGAGTTAGGTCACTTTCTTGAGTTCAAGAAGAACACCTCTTCAATCAAGCAAGGTTTTGCTGAAATAATTGATCAGGTTGTATCTATCTTTACTCTTGGTTTTCGTGTATGGTTTTACACATCTTTTTGTTTGTGTATGAATCACTTAAAGCATGCTAGAATAGGTGTTTCTAGTTTGGGCTAAGAGTAAGGTTCTCTTAGGCTCTTATTCACAAAGGGCCCTAGTCTTGGGTGCCTAAGTCTCTTTTTCCGGGGTGGGAATTGTAGATTGGTTGTGATTGCTTGTAAGGATTCTTGATGCATAGCGAAAATCTAATTTTGGTTTTGGATTAGATAACTAGAATAGCTTCTCTAGTAATAGAGAGTGAACTAGTATAAAAAGATTTTGTATTTATTCTCTTGATTTGATCTTTTTCTCATTCAATTATTAATCAGTTGTTTTAAAAAGGTTCAAGTTTTATCTTTATGAAAGAAAGGATGTTAATGAAGGATCGTATATAAGGGCAGATTGATTAAGTATTAATTGAATTCAGTTCATAAAGTTTTGTGCTATGATCTATACAAAAGATGTTTTTTTTGTAACTCTTGTTTTAAAAGTATGTTTTGTTTTGAAAACCAATTCGCCCCCCTCTTAGTTTATTGAGTTCCATTATCTTTTTTTTCAATTGGTATCAGAGCTAAGTCTTGAAAGTTACTCAAGATCACAGTTTTTCTAAAAGATGGACTCAAAACAAATCACTTTCAAAGAGGATGCATCTTTGAATCGACCTCCTATGTTTGAGGGTAACATTTTTCTTTTTGGCAAAAGAGAATGAAAATCTTTATTAAACAATTGATCCTGGTGCATGGAATGCCATCATTAAAGGTCCTTTCATTCCTACTAAAGAACTAAATGGTGAATTAATACCTAAAGAATGGGATGAGATGAGAGATGATGAGAAAAGAAAAGTGCAAGATGATAAAAAAGCCAAACATATTTTAACTTCTGGTTTGTCTTCTAATGAATTCTTTCATACCGAAGGTGCAAAAGTGCAAAGGAAGTTTGTAATATGCTTGTAGTCACTCATGAAGGCACAACGAATGTGAGAAGAGCAAGAAAACATACCCTTGTATCCAAATATGAAGCGTTCCGAATAAAGAATGAGGAAACCATTTCAGAACTTCAAACAAGATTCACTCATATTGTGAACCACCTCCTTGGTTTAGGAAAAATGTTTGAAGATGAAGAGCTGAATATCAAGATTCTAAATTGTCTTACAAGAACTTGGGAACCAAAGATTACAACAATCAAGGAATCCAAGAATTTAGCTACAATGACGATGGAAGCTTGTTAGAACTTTTGGCAAGTGTACCAATTATCGTTGTAGGTTTCACATTTATAAAAAAGTTCGCCTCTACAGGGACTCCAGTTTACTTAATTCATTCGGATAAAGGTTATCATTTTAATATTTATGTACAAATTTAATCGAATGTCATTGGTTTTGGTTCAATTAACTTAAGATAACTTAAAGTAAAAGAATCGTAAAAATAACGAATTTACAAAAATAATGGAAATTATGGGAATATCGAAAATAACAGAATTCAGTGCGTCGAAAATACGTAAATTATGGAAACAATAATCATAACTTTAATTAATTAAAAAAAAATAGGATTGGATTTCATTGTTTATACCCTTAGTATGCTAATAAGATTGACATATATAAATCATTTTCTAACATTACTGATGCACACATAGTTATCCCAAGTTGATGCCTCACACTTGGAACCTAAGAATATTTACTAAATATCGATCCCTCGCATAAGCAGTAAATACTCCAACATTAAAATTATATTCTCGTGCTTTTTGCAATCAAAATGTTATGCTCTATTCCTAGCAATGTAAAGTAAATAGTAAAATCATTTATTTCAACTTCTAAGATTACTTTGCAGTCTTACTTAAAATCCAATTTCATAAAACTAGTGATCAACTAGAATCAAGCATTATGAGTAGAATGAAATTACCAATAATGAGTAGAAAATACTCATACATATATAATATCAAAAGGGATACATAAGGGTACAAAGATTACATCCAATCCTTAAGAAAAACTAACCGATCAATGCGCAAAGCATAAGACTAACAAGAGAAATGATGAAGGAAGTGATCCACGATCATAACTCTGCAGCGCCTCAGCTCCACTTTTCATTTTCTCCTTCTTCTTCCTCTTTCTCTGTGTTTTACTCTGATTTTTGCTTCTATTGGATGATCTCCTTCTCCTTCAACATGCATGGCTATTTACAGAAAAAAGCCTAGGAGAGCAGACAAATTCACCTAAACGAGTTGCTTGCTTAAGCCTGAAGTAAGATCTTTAGCCCAGGCGAGCTGGTTGCTAGCCTAGGCGAATTTGGGGTCAAAAATCTTTGTGAAAAGACCATTTTGTCCTTCCTTATGGCTTTTTTTTATCTAACAAACAACTATCAAAACTTACAAAATCATGGATGAATCTTTCATATTTAAACAACAACATTAGTAAATGTACAATATATATAAAACAACTAGATTTAAGGGTAGTTTATAAGAAAAGTATTATAATAGAAATATAAGTGCTAACAATTTAATCCCAAAAATAACTAAAATTTGGCACTTATCAAAGCTTTCTTCGATAAATTGCTTGCTTATTAACATGAGTTGACTCAACAATCTTATGTAGAAGAAACAGAAAATAAATGGAAAAGAATTGCACTGAAAGTTGACTCCTCAAAGGAAGAATACAAGGATAGTTCTAGCAGTGAGGAAGATGTAGAGGATTTCAATTTGATGGTAAGAAAATTTGGAAAATTTCTTAAGAAGTCTAAAGACAGAAAATTCTCCAAATTCTCCAAGAAGATTGAGAATAACAACAACAACAACTTCACATGCTTCGAATGTAGTAAGCAAGGTCATATCAAATCTGAATGTCCTATCTACCTTAGAAAACATGATGGTGAAAACAAAGGAAAAAAAGGAAAGAAAACAAAAGAAAGCCTACATAGCTTGGGAAGACATTACATCAACAACCTCCAACTCTTCCAGTGATGATGAAATTGCAAACGTATGCTTAATGGCAAAGTTAATGGATGACTCATCAACCATTGAAGAAAATGAGGTAAATCCTGAATTTGAAGAAGTCTTGGAAGCATTTAATGAAATGCATGAAGAATCTCAAAGGTTTGATGTTTAGAAAAAAAAGCTGAAAAGCGATCTAAAATTGCATATCACTAAATTGGCTTCAACACAAGGTGAGCTGGATAAATTGAAGGAAGAAAATGAAAAACTTATTTCAAGATATAAAGCCACTGGTTGTGATTGTACCTCTACTTCTTTTAACATGGATGATTACAAGTCTTTACAAACCAAGTTTGAAAATTTCAAAAAGGATCGCTATGTTAAACGTATGAAGTTACAAACTGAGCTTTCCTATCTTAAAGATCTATTTGGGAAATTAAACAAAGGAAAGAGTGACCTTAATCACATTCTCAGCATGCAAAAGCATACTACAGATAAGACCGACTTGGGGTATAACAAGCAAACCTCATTTTCAAAGAAAACTAAGTTTGTATCCTCAAAAGGGGTGAACCCAAGCAAGGTCTCCAAAAAGAGGAACATAGTGTATTCTAAGAGAAATGTAAAGACATGTCATTATTGCATGAAAAAAGGTCATACATCATATAAATGCTATGCAAGGGATTCACTATGGTACTTTGACAATGGTTGCTCTAGGCACATGATGGGTGACAAGTCCAAAGTCATTGACTTTGTGTCAAAAGATGGAAAATACGAAGACAACAATAAAGGAAAATAATGGGAGAAGGAAATATTGGAAATCAGTACAAAACTCAAATAAAGAATGTTTTATATGTGGATGGACTAAAGC
Organism: Glycine soja; assembly: GCF_004193775.1. Lineage (NCBI taxonomy): Eukaryota > Viridiplantae > Streptophyta > Magnoliopsida > Fabales > Fabaceae > Glycine > Glycine soja. The sequence continues at coordinate 10,402,913 of NC_041021.1, read as the reverse complement.
ATAACCTCCTGAGCATTAGTCAGCTATGCAACAAAGGCTTCAAAATTGAATTCAACAAGAATTTTTGTCTTATAAGTGAAGCTATGTCTGGTGAGGTTGTCCACATTGTCAAGAGAATAGGTAATATCTATATGTTAAACATTGAACATGCATCATTTCATGAGCTGAGTTGTTAGGTAAGTAAAATAGATAGTTCTTGGTTGTGGCATCATAGGGTTGCACACATAAACATGCATCAGCTTAATCATCTAGTTAGGAAAAACTTAGAAGTTGGACTTCCAAAACTCAAGTTTGAGAAAAATAATCTGTGTGAAGCTTGTCAAAAAGAGAAGCAAGTTAAAAACTCTTTTCAAAGCAAGAACTTTGTTTCTACCTCGAAACCCCTTGAGCTACTTCACATTGATTTATTTGGTCCCTCTACAACTTTGAGTTTTGGTGGTAATTACTATGGCTTAGTAATAGTGGATGATTACTCAAGGTTCACATGGACTTTTTTTTTTGAAAACCAAAAATGAAGCTTTTGATTCTTTTCGCAAACTTGCCAAGGTGATTCAAAATGAAAAGGTCTCAACATCGTTTCACTTAGAAGTGAACATGGAGGTGAATTTAAAAATGAGTCTTTTGAAAATTTTTGTGAAGAAAATGGAATTCACCACAAGAACACCTCAATGGAATGGCGTTGTGGAGAGGTAAAATAGATCCCTTGAAGAAGGTGAAAGAACCTTTTTAAATGAAACAAGGTTACCTAAGTACTTTTAGGTTGATGTTGTACATACTATTTGCTATACCTTAAATAGAGTAATTATTAGACCTATTTTGAAGAAAACTCCTTATGAACTATACAAAGGAAAAAAAACCAAACATTTCTCACCTAAAAGTTTTTGGTTGCAAATGTTTTATTTTAAACCACGATAAAGACTCTCTTGGCAAATTTGATGCAAAAGCTGATGATGCAGCTCCATATAGAGCTTGTAGGCCTTGGATCTTCTTTATCAATGGAGTCCTTTGCTTCTTGAAGTTTAATGGAAGCGGAATGAAGAAGGAAGAAAGATGATTGGAGATGCCACTTCAAGGAGAAGATGAGTCAAGAAGAAGCTCACCACCATAGGAAGCCATGAATAATTGCTTGAAGGTAGGAGAAGATGAGTGGAGAGAGAGGGAGAGAAGGAGCACGAAATTTTGTAAGTTCATCATTCAAAATTGAGTGATTATGATAGACCAACACCTTAATCCAATGTACCATACTCTAAGCTTCTTTTATAAGTTCATTTAGACTCCAAAACTCACCATTTATACTCATTTTTTCTCTTCTTCATGAGCTGGTCAAAAGGGAAGGAGACACCATTTCCACTCTTCTTCCAAGCTTTACCAAGTGTTCTTGAGTCCTTCTTCAACAATCATAGGTAATTGACCTTCATTTTCAACTCTAAGCTTGATTTTCACTTCATTTTTGTGCTCTATTCTCACCTGTAGTTTCAAAATCTTATTTTGAACTCTTGAAGGTTGGAAACTTGAATCTAAACTCCCTTATTCTTCCTTCTAAATTTCATGGAGACTACAAGAGGTAAGGGGTGTCTCTCCAATTCTTGAACCCTATGCTTGTGGTTAAACTTCATTGAACATCTTAAAATTTTGGTGATTGCTGCCCTGTTCTGGATCTGTGTTCTGAGCTGTTTTCCTTGAGTTTTTTGTGCCAAAAATGAGTTCTTTGAGTGTTAAAACATAGAGTTAGCCTTATATTTCACTTAAATGAGAGTTTTCTAGAAAAAGTTATGAATAAAACAAGTTTTAGAACATTTTATCGGATAAAATCTATCATGAAAATAATCTGCTAGTGAGAACTGTATGGACTGGTTTCATTAAAGTTTTTTACCTCAAAAATGAGTTTATTAGGTGTGAAAATGTAGAGTAGCATATAAGATTAGTGAAAAACCGATTTTCGGAGCACCGAGAGCACTGAGAATAAGTTAAAAGCAAAACTTTGTAAAACTGAGCAACAAAGTGATTTTAGACAGTAGACAGCTTACCATTAGAAATCGTGTATCTGGATAAAGTTACCTTAGAACTATTTATTTTTGGAACTATTGATTTAGTTGTTATATGATGGCTGAGATAAACTTCAAACTCTGATGATTGTTGCATGCTCTAAAATTATGATGATTTTTTTGCTAATACATTTTCTGAAAGGCATGTATATTATTTTTGTTGTTGTTGTTGTTGTTGAATGATAAGACTGGTAGAGTGTGAACTCCGACACTTATATTTTTGGTGTACAAATTTATATCAAGTTATATATATTTATATATTATCTTTTTATCTACACGCGATGTGGTTTGGGTCTGTGGGTGTCCAACTCTTGGCAAATTGTTTGCTATAATTTCTGGATGATCACATTTTAGCTGTTATGTTTTCTACCAATAGACATGTTCTTTTTAGAGATTGAGATTGTTCTATGATAGTAGTCCACATGATTGATCCTCGCCTCAATTTCTTTTGTGGAAGCAATGCCTTCAAAGGTTATTTTGATGATGCCAAAGAATTCAAGAATCAAGAGAAAGATTCAAGAGATTTCAAGTTTCAAGTTTTCAAGAATCAAGAATAATCAAGAACAAGATTCAAGACTCAAGATTCAAGAATCAAGAGAAGACTTAATCAAGATAAGTATGAAAAGATTTTTTCAAAAACTGAGTAGCACATAGATTTTTCTCAAAACATGTTTACCAAAGAGTTTTTACTCTCTGGTAATCGATTACCAGATTGTTGTAATCGATTACCAGTAGCAAAATGGATTTGAAAAAGTTTTCAAATGAATTTACAACGTTCCAATTGATTTCAAAAAAGTTGTAATCGATTACAATGTTTTGGTAATCGATTACCAGTGCCTTTGAACGTTGAAATTCAAATTCAAATGTGAAGAGTCACATCCTTTCACTAAAAGCTTTGTGTAATCGATTACACTAATTTGGTAATCGATTACCAGTGGTTGTTTTTGAATAAATCAAAAGATGTAACTCTTCAAATGGTTTTTGACTTTTTCAAATTGGTTTTAAGTTTTTCTAAAAGTTATAACTCTTCAAAATGGTTCTCTTGACCAGACATGAAGAGTCTATAAAAGCAAGGCTTTGTTTTGTATTTTCAATCAATCTTTCTAAGCAATCTTTCTATCAATTCATCTCAATCATTTCTTTCAATCATCTTTCAATATTTTCTTTCATCTCTTTCAACAGTTGTTCTGTTTCATCTTCTCTTCATCTTTCTAAAAGTTTTTGTTCAAAACTTTCTCTTCCAAGAAAAGTTCTTTGTTCAAAAACTTGTGCTATTCATCTTTTTCATTCCCTTCTCCCTTTGCCAAAAAGAATTCGCCAAGGACTAACCGCATGCATTCTTTTTGTGTCTCTCTTCTCCCTTTTCCAAAAGAACGAAGGACTAACCGCCTGAATTCTTTTGTGTCTCCCTTCTCCCTTGTCAAAGAATTCAAAACGACACAGTCTGAGAATTCTTTTGATTCTTCCCATTCCCTAATACAAAAGTGTTCAAAGGACTAACCGCCTGAGAATTCTTTTGTATCCCCATTCACAAAGTATCAAAGGTTTAACAGCCTGAGATCTTTGTCTTAACACATTGGAGGGTACATCCTTTGTGGTACAAGTAGAGGGTACATCTACTTGGGTTTGACTGAGAACAAGAGAACAAGGGAGGGTACATCCCTTGTGGATCTTTGCTTGTAAAAGGATTTTTACAAGGTTGAAAGAAATCTCAAGGACCGCAGGTCGCTTGGGGACTGGATGTAGGCACGGGTTGTTGTCGAACCAGTATAAAAACTCTTGTGTGTTTGTTTCCTTCTTCCCTACTCTTTTACTTTCCGCTGTGCATTTAATTTCCGCTTTTACTTTTTGTTAAGTTTCTCTTCTACTCCTTATTCTCTTAACAATTTAGTAAAAGCCTTAAAAGAGTAATTTTTTAATTAGTAAAGGTTTAGGAATAATTAATTCAACCCCCTCCCCTTCTTAATTATTCTGAGGCCACTCGATCCAACACTTTTATCGGTTAACATGGATCGTTCAAAAGCATAAAATCAACACGTAACTTTACCGCTTTTGCAAGAACTACATAGGTCTGATTTCCTCATCGCAATTGAGGATATGTAGGAGCAAAAGCCTTGCTTTTGTCAACCACCCCAAGAGATCATTAATGGTCCAGCGCCTTAACGTTTCTCTCCTTTCAAAAACCAAGAGATCGTTAATGGTCCAACGCTTTAACGTTTCTTTCCTTTCAAAAACAAGAGATCGTTAATGGTCCAACACCTTAACGTTTTCTCTCCTTTCAAAATCAAAAGATCATTTAATGGTCCGACGCCTTAAATGACTTTTGTTCGGTTAAAATATATCTTGTGAAAAAAGATAAAAAAAACTTTAACCAACATTTAGTTCATAACGAACTACGTAGGTCTAATTTCCTCATCGCAATTGAGGAATACGTAGGAGCGAGGGAAACACCCTTGTCGACCACAAAAAGATAAAAAATACAAAAGGAATAAAAAGACATAAAAACATAAAAAGGGAAAATAAAACAAATCAAAGACATGATATTGCACACTTGGTTAAAGGTTGTCGTCCCTTGTGATGGACGCGTCGGGTGCTAATACCTTCCTCGTGCATAAAAAAAACTCCCAAACCTTTCATGATTAAAGTTCGTAGACCACACCTTTCCAATTTTTCCGACACTTTCCTCCAATAAACGTTGGTGGCGACTCCGTGCGTTCTCCTCCCTTGGAAGACGCACCCGTGAGCCCCGCATCGCCCTTCCGCCGAAGGGTAGATTGCAACAGTATGTATAAACAAAAAGAACAAGTAGTAGTGAGAAACTCCAAAACTGACAACACACAACATAGAAAGATAATGCTACTTGAACAGATATATGATGAGAATTGAGAAAGGGCATATTCAATACAACGAAACTCAGTTGTGTGTGTCACTATGAGTATGACAAAGAGCATTTGTTTGTATGGAAGGATTAATTAGGAAAGAAAGAGAGAAGCTATGGTCAATGTAGAACAAGTGAAACACCTTAGGCTTGAAGGGTAAATAAGAGCAATGGATAATGCTTAATAGTGCTGGAAATGCTCAAAACCAAACCTCGCTGGCTCCAAAAATTCACGGGCTCGGGAATAAGTGTTGGCAGCTTGTTTTTTTTTTCTTATTATGTTATTTGTTTTATAAGTGTTTAAATAATAGGCTATAGTCCTATCTAGAAAGGTAACTCTCATTTTATCATGTTTTTGTTAAGATAATTTTTGTCGGTGTCAATGCTAGTGATGTAAGTTATATCTTTCTGAATTCTGAGAGGACATATGTATGCATATTGTTGAGATTTTTTCCAATTCTCTCTCAAACATGTCCAATCCTTAACTTCATGGCAAATAGCCTCAATTGTGGCAAAAATATACAACCTTCATTGTTGAACTAATTGCCTAGAAGAATTACACTTTAGCTCAACAATTGCATGTTCAAATTAGAAACTGCATGGTTTCAGACATGTCCAACCCTTAACTTCATGACAAGTAGCCTCAATTGTGGCAAAAAGATACAACCTTCATTGTTGAACTAATTGCCTAGAAGAATTATGCATTAGCTCAACAATTGAATGTTCAAATTAGAAACTGCATGGGTTACTATAAAATACATACTAATGTAATATGCTTGTGGTTTTTATGTATATCTAGAATAAGGCACTACACTAACTTGGAATTACTTCCTTAAAACAAGGCACTATGTGTTTATTGTTCAAGTATGTTACAACTCTTGAACTTAGATTTATGTAAGTAGGTGTTGTATGAGTAGCAAAATAAGAAGTGTTTTTCAACTCTTTCAACCTAAGATCCTAGGCTTACCATACCTTAGCCTTCTAGAGAATTTAATGTTTTCTAGTAATGTATTTTCAATTTGATTCTTCAAAGTCTAGTTTCCTAGTCAAGGCACTAACTTTTTATTCATCTCAGTTTGGTCCTAATATGCACATAAACAGTGTAAATAAACTTTATGAATACTGAATTGAATTCTCATGGAAGGATCTAGAGAAACTCTAAAACAAACAAGGATTCAGTTGATAAACATATCTTTTGGGGACCATAATAATATTTTTATAGAATATATGATAAAATGTTAATAAATGGTAAAAATGTGAGAAGCTGGATTTTTTTTACTCTTCTATTTTTCACATGTATAATTTCCTACAAGAGCATGTTTCTTCAAAAGTTTTTTATGACCAAAAAGAGGGCAAAGTTGAACCAAATAGATGTATTCTGAGACTTTCGCACACAAATTTTGATATCTGTGGCTTTTCTTGTCTTCCATTTGATGCAGGATTTGAGGTATAGATATACCCCATGTGTAGATAGCTTGATATGAAGCTTACCACTTTATGCACTAGACCCTTACTTAGACATGTATATTCTTTTAATGTTTATATTTTAGGCTGTAGGGATAATTGCAGCAGTTGGAGATTCTATCACTGACTTGAAAGTTGGTATGCCTTGTGCATTCATGACTTTTGGAGGCTATGCTGAATTCTTAATGGTAGGCAGTGCTTAATATAATGTTTTATATTTTCCTTTCATATTAATGACTTAATTATTGGAGTTTCCATGTACTACTTATTTAGAAAACCATGCGTTTGGTTTTTAAGTTGATATGATAATGTTACTATGGTGATATTTATTATGATGTAAGTTATTGAAGTTGTCTTGTTACTTGGAATAGTTTCCTTCAAAGCATGCTCTTCCGGTGCCTAGACCAGATCCTAAAGTTGTTACCATGCTTACATCGGGATTGACAACCTCAATTTCTCTAGAAAAGGTTGACTAATATAATAGTCTCCTTGCTTCAGATGTATCCTTATTTCCTAGTATTTGAAATTATACTCGTCTTTGATATCAATGTAAATCAAACCTTTTTTTATTTACTATCTTTTGTGAATCTTCCATCGGCTTGTGGGGCTCCGAATAAGATTTGATAGTGGAGGATGCACGAACAGCGCTAGGCAATCAATTCGTGGGGCTCTGGACTCGATGGTGGCGGATGCATGAATGACAATCAATTCATGGGGCTCCGAATAAGATTTGATTGTGGAGGATGCACGAACAGCGCTAGGCAATTAATTCGTGGGGCTCCGGACTCGATGGTGGAGGATGCATGAGTGACAATCAATTCATGGGGCTCCGAATAAGATTTGATGGTGGAGGATGCACGAACAGCGCTAGGCAATCAATTCGTGGGGCTCCGGACTCGATGGTGGAGGATGCATGAATGAAAATAAATTCATGGGGCTTCGAATAAGATTTGATGGTGGAGGATGCACGAACAGTGCTAGGCAATCAATTCGTGGGGCTCCGGACTCGATGGTGGAGGATGCATGAATGGAAATCAATTCATAGGGCTCCGAATAAGATTTGATGGTGGAGGATGCACGAACAGCGCTAGGCAATCAATTCGTGGGGCTCCGGACTCGATGGTGGAGGATGCATGATTGGCAATCATTTCATGGGGCTCCGAATCAGATTTGATTTTAGGACCGAAGGGTCCACCGGGTTCTTTCACCTAAAAGGCGAACATGCTTTAGCAAGGAAAAAATAAATCATTCACGAGAGCACCATATTTTAGAGAAACAATATGCTTATGCCAAAATAGTTTTCCTTGTAACTGAAAATGAAGGGTAGGATGTCAACGTTTAGCTTTTAAATAAAAATTCAAGGGAAACGTCGGGTCAAACTGAAATTGGGAATAAAATCACTCATGGTGTATAAAAACTCACACAGGTAAGTGTTTTACCCTAATTCCAAACCATAGATGCACCATTAATTTATTTTGCACATGATTTCCTATCGAACCAAAAGATTACACGCGCGATCACGGATCAATAGGATTTTCTCGAGCGTAGTGTTTTTGGAGAGGAAGCTGGGTGTTTCGGTCTTTTCCTCTTTGTTTATGTGGGGCGGGACATCGCCGGTCGGGAGCGACCTTGAATGGCAATCCTAAAGGAAGAACCACTTCAAAAATGGGTTTTCCCTTTGCCGTCGGTCATTTACCTCGCCGAAAATTTATATGGTCCGAAGATCTTCTGTTCTCTTTCCTGGTTTCCTTTATTGATCGGGAATTATTCTGTTTTCCTCCGATCTTTTCCTTTTTACTTTCTTCCGATCTTCGATCGGGAATCCTTCTTTTCCTTTTCTTTTCTTTCTTTTCATTTCTTCCTTTCCATTTCTTTCTTTTCATTTCTTTCTCTCCTTTTTTTTATCTTTGATTAGGAATTCGAGTTTTAGCATTCGTTATTCGCTCTCCCTTAAGGAGATTCTGCTGTCCTCTTCCTTGGGGGGAAGGATGAGGATTCTCTTCATGGGCCAAGGTGCAAGGTAGCTTAAGGTTGTGTCTCAACATGGTCTTTTCACCGCACGTGCCCGATTTTGATATTTGGGGCAAAACAAATTCATGTGCCAGAGTGTCGGTTTCGGGTTAAACTCCCATATTATTTCCACGAGGCACACGTAACAACGATGATTTGGAAACAACACGCAAAATTAGTCATGCATACAGCTAGGTGGGTACTCAAGCATCCAGCTTATGGCATTATTATACTAAGGCTTGGGATTTACACAAGTAGACCCAACGTTTCCAAATTATGTTCTTTCATTGGTTCAATGAATCCATCCATTCTTATCTCGGTTATTTTGGAAAATATACTCTTAGTGTCAATTTCTTGTTTCCAAAAGATATGTTTGCTCTCTACGAATGATTTGTGCTCCCTATGACCATAACATGCCGACCTTTGAAGTCTTTCTTTCTCTTTTCTTTTTGTTTCATTTTTTCTTATGCATGTTTGCAAAAAACTATACATCCATCGCTATCTATGAAAAAAGCTTTTTTTTTCCCTGTACACCTACGTTCCTATACACGAAAAAAACTTTTTTCTCTATATACACACGCATTGAAAAACTCTTTCTCTCTATACCGACATGGTCTATATAAAATCTCTATTCCTTTTCAAAGATTTCTTTTTCCTTTTTCAATATACACTCGTTGTTTATACAAAAAATTTCTTTATATACACTAATTGCTCACACACAAGAATTTTTTTTCACACATTGCTTATATACAAAAAAACTTTTCACACATTTTTTATATAGAAAAACTCTTTTCACACATTGTTTATATACAAAAAAGTTCTTTTCTTTTCTTTATATACAGACATGACATTTTGTTCACAACGCCTCTTTCTTTTTCTATTCTTGGTGTTATCACGATGTTTGTTCATTTTATTTTAGGACGACATTCCTAAATGAAAACTCTACACGGTTCCAGAATTTCAACAAACATTATCGACAATAACGAAATAAGCACTAACGCAACAATCCAAACAAAATGTATGGACAAAACAAATGACAATCGAAACAACAAAAACAAACGTTAGTCCCTCAAGTCATAGAAATAAAATAACATGCAAATGATAAATGATGAAACATAAAAAAGAATATGAATATGGGGATCCCATGGTCATGTGGCTCTGCTCCCTCCCAAGAAATCAAATAGGTCAGTCATATCCTCGTCCATGCAGGGCATGTCCATCCTACCGGGGGATCCTGCAGGCTCCTCCCTTGCCTGGGCATCGGGCCAGTCTCCGGGCCATGCGACCTCAGCTGCAAACTGCTCCGGGGTAGGGCACACAAAAAGGGTGGAACTCTGCCCCTGTTGACTGCGGCTAAAATGGTAGAGACACTCGTGTATCTGCACCTATCCGCGGTGGTTGGCTGCCTGCTAGCGAACCAAGTGCTGTAGATAACGCTCCATGCCTAGTGATCAAGCGGGATCAGCCTAAAGAGGTGGTGGCAGTGCGCCCGCGCCCTGAGGTGCGTCACCCTGTGCCTGCCTAGGCGTGCAATACTTCTAAATGAAGGCTCAGGTGATTGGTGGTCGGATCACTTTGCTGGGGATGACGGGAACCCCGAACGACTGGCAGAGGCCCGTGATCAATGCCGAAAACCCCAGGGCCCTATTAGACTTATCCGGGTCTAGAGGGTGCCTGGTGGGTGACATACCTGCAAACAAATAGATGGCATCAGCAATCAATTGAGCCACGTGGACGCTCATCCGTGTCAGGATGGCATACACCAGTTGACACTTCGGCAGAGGGAGATCAGAGTTATGATCACTAGGCAAGACATTGCTTAGCAGCAATGTCATCCACATCTGGGTCAAGGTGGTCATGCTGGTGCACATGATCCACACCCGCCTCCCTACAGCGGTCCGAGTGAAATCCTGCCCCGGTGTGCATAACAGCTGGGCAATGGCCTCCTCGTCGAACCCGTCGGCCCTGTTCCTCCTTTGACTGAACTCGCACTCCTGGCCTTCCTCCAACACTAGTGGGTCACCCAGGAACTGGCCGAGGGCATCTGCATCAAAAGGAATCCACTGACCCCTCACCCATGAACGCATGTCCCCCTCCTGAAAATTTGTGTACCCATCCTCCCTGAGCTGGATGCGCCTCTGTCTGTGGAATGACCATCCTTTGATGGCCTCGAAGCACTGCTGGTGCACGGTGCTCCAGAAATGGTGGCTATCAAACTCTGGGGCGGCACTGGTCCCTTCAGTCGCGACCTCTTTCCTAGATCTCTTTGCGGAAAGCTTTTTCGGAGCCATTTCCTGCGAGGACAAACATTTGGAAAGTTAATTTACAAGGAAATGCTATTTTAAAGCAAAAATGACATACTAATCTTTTCGACTCAGAACAGACTTGTGCACACATTTCCCTGAAGAAAAAAATTTATGAAAGGAAATTCTACATTATATGTTCATTTTGGGAAGCATTCTCGTGCCACATTCAAACATGTGTACATTTATAAAGCGCTTGACCATCTATTCAAAATATACATGTTTTATTTGAAGGGTATTTGTCCCTTGCTACCTATTCTATATATACACGTACATGGTGAATAACATCTCAAACAAACTAGGCAAACATCATGGTGCAGCCCCAAAAATCAGCCGCTGGCCTAAAGGGAAATCCCTATCATAATGCCTTCATTTTTATGCTTTCTTGCACTCAAAACCAAAGGCTTGGATTCCTAGGTCCAAGTCCTTAATTTGGGCACTCATTTTAACCTCTACATGCTGTCCCTATATACACAAAACAGCCCCACCATAATCCAAAGTTCACAAAACCATGCCCAAATGTCATTGAGGCATTTCACCGAGCACTTGGTGGGCGCACTTTTGGGTGCCAATAACAAGGGAATAGGGGCGATGTGGCTTGCCCCATTATTGCAAAACACAACCTAGGCCTAAGGCCATCCCCTACAACCCTCCAATTCAAAAAAACAAGCGTGAATCCAAGCATACATTGTCTCATGAAATTGGCAAAAATTGAGCAACTAAACCACTAACATACATCAATGGAGAGCCAAAGAATAAAGGAGAAGTGCAGTTACCTGTAGGGAGCGAATCAAAATGCAAAAGGGGAAGCAAAAAACCCTGCAATGGAAGCTTGGGGGGCTGCCTCTCTTGCAATTTCCGTGAGCAATGAAGTTCTTGAGTGAGGGGGGGGGGGGAGTTTTGGGTGAAGAAAACTCACCCCAACCTCCTTTTTTTATCTAATTCGTGCAGAGGGTGCTCGCCCAGGCGAGCTAACTCCCTTTTTTTAAAAAAAAAGGGATTCTTACAAGATAAAAAAGATGCAAATGCATGCGCATGTCCTTACTTTTTGTTATTTCTTTAAATTCGGGCTCGTGGCACCTCTATGATCCAAGAAATAAAAATTTCAAAGAAAACAAAGACTAACGCTATCAGTGGTGAAAAAGAACAGATACTTATTTTATTAGGCCCTTCTTGGTCAAGCGCTATCAACCTATACATGCGAATGAAATGGCTATTTTAGTGCCGCTCTAGGCATAATATCTTTTGACGACATCCAAGTTTACTGGCGAAAGCATTTTCTCGTCGTCCATATTAGCGAGTATCAAGGCCCCCCCCGGAGAAAACCTTCTTAACAATGAAATGCCCTTCATAATTCGGGGTCCACTTCCCTCGGTTGTCTTTAACAGCATGGGACACCTTTTTCAGCACAAGGTCCCCCTCGTTGAACTTGCGCGGGCGCACCTTTTTGTTGAACGCGTTCTTTATCCTTTGTTGATATAGGCGCCCATGGCTCATGGTCGTCAAACGCTTACCTTCAATAAGATTGAGTTGGTCGTAGCGTGTTTAAGCCCACTCTGATTCTGCTAGGCCCGATTCCGCTAATATCCTCTGGGAAGGGACCTCTACCTCAAATGGGAGCACTGCTTCCATCCCATAAACCAAGGAGTACGGTGTTGCCCCAGTAGAAGTTCGTACCGAGGTTCGGTACCCATGCAGGGAAAAAGGCAACATCTCATGCCAATCTTTGTACGTCACTGTCATTTTCTGAATAATTTTCTTAATATTTTTGTTTGCAGCCTCCACAGCCTCGTTCATCTTCGGCCGATAGGGGGTGGAGTTATGATGCTGGATTGTGAAATCTTCGCACATTTCCTGCATCATTTTGTTATTCAGATTGGTGCCATTGTCAGTAATGATCATCCTAGGGAGTCCATACCGACAAACCAGCTCCCTCTTTATGAATCTAACCACCACGCTTCTCGTGACATTGGTGTAGGAAGCCGCTTCGACCCATTTGGTGAAATAATCTATCACCACGAGAATGAAGCGATGACCGTTCAAAGCCTTGGGTTCGATGGCCCCTATGACATCTATCCCCCACATGGAAAAAGGCCAAGGGGCGGACATGACATTCAGAGGACGTGGCAAAACATTGACATTGTCTGCGAACGCTTGACATTTATGGCATTTCCTTACATAGGTGCAGCAATCGCTTTCCATAGTGAGCCAGTAATAACCTGCTCTAAGGATCTTCTTGGCCATAGCATGCCCATTGGCATGCGTCCCAAATGAACCCTCATGGACTTCCTCGATCATGTGGTTCGCCTCTTTGGCATCTACGCATCGCAGGAGGGTCATGTCATGGTTTCGTTTGTACAGGACGGTACCACTCACAAAGAAACTAGTAGCCAATCTCCTTAACGTTCTCTTGTCATTGTTGGAAATCCCTGGTGGATATTCTTTGTTCTCGACATACTGTTTGATGTCAAAATACCACGGTTTCCCATCTTGCTCTTCCTCTATCGCACAACAATGTGCTGGCTTGCCCCGAGATCTGAATTCAATGTACGGCAGATCCCCGTGTGGGGCAAGTTGAAACATGGATGCCAAGGTGGCCAATGCATCGGCCATTTGGTTCTCTTCCCAAGGTATGTGGTGGAAAGAAATGTCCTCAAAGAATTCGTCTAACTTCAAGATATAAGTTTGATAGAGTATCAATTTTTTATCCCTAGTTTCCCATTCCCCTCTCAACTGACGTATTACCAAGGCCAAGTTTCCATACACTTTGAGTAGCTTCACGTCAAAATCAATGGCAGCTTGAATCCCAAGGGTGCACTCTTCATATTCGGCCATATTGTTGGTACAATCGAAACCAGCCTGGCCGTGAAAGGGATACATTGATCATCTAGGGATACAAGGACTACCCCTACTCCATGGCCCAAAGCATTAGATGCCCCATTGAAACAAACCATCCATTTGTCTATATCCTCGTGTGTCCGCTTCTCTTCGAATAGGGCCATGATGTCTTCATCCGGGAACTCAGGGTGCATTGGCCGATAATCTTGGAGGGGTTGTTGGGCCAAATAATTTGGCAAGGCGCTTCCCTTTATCGTCTTTTGGGTGACATACACAATATCGAATTCAGATAGTAGTACCTGCCACCTAGCGATTCGTCCCGTGAGGGCCGGTTTCTCAAAGATGTATTTCACGGGATCCATTTTGGAAATAAGCCAAGTGGTATGACTGAGCATGTACTGCCTAAGACGATGTGATGCCCATACCAAGGCGCAGCACGTCCTTTCCAACATTGAGTAATTCATCTCACAAGCGGTAAACTTCTTGCTTAAATAGTAAATGGCTTGCTCCTTCTTCCCAGAGTCATCTTGCTGACCCAACACGCACCCCATAGACCTGTTACAGGCAGCATGAGCACCGGGGGATTCGCGAGGCTCTGTTTGATTTTTTCGAAGGCCTCTTGGCAGTCGTTATTCCATAAGACCGCCTGGTTTTTACGCAAGAGTTTGTAGATGGGCTCGCAAGTAGGGATGAGTTGCGAGATAAATCTCGCGATGTAATTCAACCTGCCTAGGAAACCTCGAACCTGCTTCTCCATGCGTGGCTCTGGCATTTCAAGAATGGCCTTCACTTTCTCGGGATCTATCTCTATCCCTTTCTGGCTCACGATAAACCCCAACAACTTCCCTGACTTTACCCCAAAGGTGCACTTGGCGGGGTTTAGTTTCAGTTGGTATTTCCGTAACCTTCCAAACAGCTTACGTAGATTGATGAGGTGTTCGTCCTCGGTCCGAGATTTGGCAATCATGTCATCTAAGGCTACCATGGCGCGTTGATAGGTTGCCCCAGCATTTTTTAGCCCGAAGGCCATCACTTTGTAGCAGAATGTTCCCCATAGGGTGACGAAAGTGGTCTTCTCCACATCTTCGAGTGCCATTTTTATCTGGTTATACCCTGAGAAACCATCCATAAATGAGAAAAGGGCGAACTTAGCCGTATTATCTACTAGTATATCAATGTGTGGTAAGGGAAAATTGTCTTTAGGACTGGCTCGGTTTAAATCTTGATAGTCTACGCACATTCGCACTTTGCCATCTTTTTTTTGGGACAGGGACGGGGACAATGTTGGCTACCCACTCAGGGTATCGAGCCACAGCCAAGAAACCCGCATCGAACTACTTTCTTACTTCTTCTTTAATTTTCAAAGACATTTCGGGTCTCATCCTTTGTAATTTTTGCTTAACCGGGGAACACCCAGGATTCAATGGCAACCTATGCTGCACAATGTCGAGGTCCAGACCTGGCATGTCTTGGTATGACCATACGAAGATGTCTTGATATTCTTCAAGAAGGGTTATCAAATCTTGGCGGATAGGTGCAGTCATACCGGTCCCTACTTTCACTTCTTTCTTTCCCTCTCCGGTCTCTAAGTCTATCAGTTCGGTTTCCTCTTGGTGAGGCTTCATTTCGCATTCTTCCTAAGCGATCAACCTCTCCAACTCCGGTGAAAGGACATCCTTTTCCTCTTCTTTGTTTATTGTTTGACTTACTTCTCGTTCAAAATCGATTATCAAGCCCTCATTGTTAGGATCCTCCAAGGATTAATCCTCACATCTATACCATTAAAGACAAAAAACAAAAACATGCAAAATGACATGAGAAAAGGTGGAATCGCAAGAACAGATGAAACAAGATCTCTTTGTTATTTAATAAGGTAGGTTTCACAAAACAAAAGAGAAAGGAATCTATAGTCTCCAATTACATTTTATCAGCGGTATAGACTTCCGACTGGATCGTCACGTGCCAATTCCCCAGTTGGAAATTGGGATGGCACGGTCGCACGAAACTCGACGGATCTGGAACATTATCCCGGCACTTGTGAAACACTGGCTAACATGACCGGGTCATGCCCTATCTGCCTGGAGTCTTGATGGTGCATTCCTTCTTCCATGTTTCCCGGGCTCATACCCCAACCCATATTTGTGCGGGTTACCCCTAATGTCAACAACATCGGCATTCCCGTGGCTGTCCTTGCCCAGACCCATTCCGGGCTCATAACCATGCCTGAGCATTACCCGCGCCACCATCAGGGCCGCATTAGAGAAACAAGGTAGCAATGGACTTGTTTCCATAGAGGCACAACTTACTACCTCGAAGGATTGGAAAGCTGTTTCCAATGATTCCTCCGCTGCCTCTACATATGGTGCCGAGGAGGGGCAGCTTTCCAACATATCCTCTTCGCCTGACACTATCACCAAGAGCCCACCAACTGCGAATTTTAGTTTATGGTGAAGCGTCGAGGGGACCACTCCTAGCGCGTGGATCCATGGTCTCCCCAAAAGGCAGCTGTAGGCAGGATTTATGTCCATCACTTGGAAAACCACATTGCAAGTGTGGGGGCCTATCTGAATGGGGATGTCAATTTCCCCCATCACCTTCCTCCAACTACCGTCGAAAGCTCATACTACCATTGAACCCGGTTTTAGATGTGACGCATTAAAAGGAAGCTTCTCCAAGGTGGTCTTTGGCATCAAATTTAAACTTGAACCATTATCGATGAGTACCTTAGCGACGACATGGTCCATGCATCTGACAGACACATGTAGAGCTTTGTTGTGCCCTCTCCCCTCAACTGGAATCTCCTCCACCGCAAACACAAGGTAGTTATTGGTAGTTATGTGATTAACAATGCCTTCAAAACCCTGGATTGAGATGTCGTGTGCTACGTGGGCTTCGTTGAGGACCTTTACTAATAGTGCACGATGAGGCTCGGAGCTTATGAGCAGTTTGAGCAAGGAGATCCTTGCTGGAGTTTTATTCAATTGCTCAACCACTTTAAACTTACTTTGTTGGATGAGACGAAGGAACTCATGAGCCTCTTCCAAGGTCACCGCCCTTCCTTGGAAATCTTCCTTCTTTTCAGCTCCCTTTACTACCGGGGGATCCACTTCTTTTGAGGGGGTGGCCGCGCCTATGGACTCTTGGGTCATGGGTGCTTTCCCCTTGGAGGGCAATTCCGCCGAGTGAGGGGGAGCAAACACCCGACCACTACGCGTTACACCACTAAGGCCATTAATGTTGGTCACCTTGGCTGACAAGGAGTCAACCTCGGTTGCAGCCCCTTCTCCAAAAGCGGGAGGGGTATATTTCCATGGGACGACCTTATTGCTTTGATAGGAAAATGGTGTCGGCTTGGGCACTGCCGGGGGGTACTCGGACCTGGGGCTGGTCATATTCCTAGTGAAACATATTACTAGGGCTTTGGGGTTTGGGGGAGCCTTCCTTTCTGCCGACTGCGTGCAAATCTGTGGCTCTTCCCTACCTCTCTCGGACACTTCGAGCTGCCCCCGGTCCATGAGCCGTTGAAGTAGCTCTTCCACCACGGGGCATGTTTCCATGTCGTGTAATTCCCCAAGATGAAACAGACATTCATCGCTTTTGTCTCCGCCACGAGAGACCATGCATGCTGCCTGCAGCGACTGGTAGATGAATCTTCTGGATGTGGCCACACCTTCTAATCTCTTTGACCCTGTCGGCCTATCCTTTTCGATGGCGTTTATGCTAGCTCCTCCATGACTGGCTAGCGGATTGGTCTTAACGTTGGGGCCGTCTTCTTGAAATGATAGCCACCCGAAATTTATTAGGTGTTGCACCTTATACATGAATGGCAGGCAAGAATCAATGTTGTGTCCGGGGGCTCCACTATGGTATGCGCACGTGGCGTTTGAGTTGTACCACTTGGGGTATGGTGGCTGGAAGACCTTTCCGGGTATGGCCACCACCAAATGGCTTTCCAACAGTGAGGGCCATATCTCAGAATACGCCATGGGAATATGAGAGAACTGATCTCTCGGGGGGCGTCGCGGATTGTCATAGCTCGTGTCAGGATTCGTATTATTAGCTGGTCGGGGTGTGGCTGGAGCCGCGCATTGTGCAGGTGTTTTTTCTGTCGTGGCAGGCCCTTCTACTTGAGTTGGGAGGGAACTTCCGGCTCTGATCGAGAAGTTCGGGTGGGTGTGTTGGTATGAGTTTTGAGCATTTTGGGGTGTTTTCATCCATGTTGGGGCGGTGGTGATCGCGTGGGTATCCCCTTCCTTTTTTTTGCGTGCCCACCACTGGGGCTCTTCTATTGCTTTTGGGGCCAGCGTTGGAGGCATATTCAAACTTGCCTTTCCTCAGTCCGGACTCGATTCTTTCTCCGGCGAAGACAAGGTCTGCAAAGTTGGCCAGCATATATCCTATCAGCTTCTCGTAGTAGAATGTAGGTAGTGTATCTACCATGATCGTGATCATTTCCCTCTCAGTCATGGGTGGGATGACTTGGGCTGCTAGGTCTCTCCACCTTTGAGCATATTCCTTGATGGACTCATGTTCCCATTTGCTCATGCTCTGAAGTTGGTTCCGATCGGGAGCCATATATGTGTTGTATTGGTACTGCCTAATGAAGGCAGTTGCCAAGTCTTTCCACGTCCGGACCTGAGAGGCTTCCAGATTTGTGTACCACGCCATTGTTGCTCCGGCTAAGCTGTCTTGAAAGAAGTGCATTAACAGCTTTTCATCCATGGAATATGCCCCCATCCTTTGGCAATACATCTGAAGATGACTCTTTGGACACGTCGTCCCTTTGTAGCAGACACGGATCGGCTAAATCCGAGAAATGAGAGAACTGATATGGTACCTTAAACTTGGGAGAAATGATGATGGCAGGTACCAGACACGGATCGGCTAAATCCGAGAAAGGATAGTTGTCGAGGCCTTCCACCGCTCTCAACCTCTCTTCAAGCAGATCGATCTTTCCCTTGTCTTTTGAAATGGGAACGGGTTCCTTAACAGGTGCGGATTAAGACGGGGCATGGCGGATTATGTTTGGCTGGGGCAACTCATGGGCGGCCGGTTCCCTTGGGGGAAGTAGAGGGCCTAAATGGGCATCTCCTTCATCATCTTCCTGCAGAGGATAGTCGGCATGAG
The DNA here is from genome assembly GCF_004193775.1 of Glycine soja. Classification (NCBI taxonomy): domain Eukaryota; kingdom Viridiplantae; phylum Streptophyta; class Magnoliopsida; order Fabales; family Fabaceae; genus Glycine; species Glycine soja. The sequence goes on along the minus strand of NC_041021.1, from coordinate 10,384,248 downwards.
GAGGGAGTTGCCCCTCGAAGGTAGGGGCTTGGCTCAAATCGTCTAGAGCGGTACAGGGAGTGAAGTCTGGAGGCAAGCCATAAGGGTAGGCTTGAGGACTATACCTCTGATTGAAACCCGTCGCGCTTCTGTCCCGGCTCGAGTTCATTGCAGGCTGTAGCACCGGTTCCGCTTCCCTAGTTTTGTTGGAAGCGGCCGCCGTAGCATTGTCTTCTATTGATTTTCGAATTTTTAGCATGGCTTCTATCATAGAAGCCATCTGATCTTTTAAAGCCGTCATGTAGGCCTTAATCTGTTCTTGCACTCCCTCTTCGTTACCCATCTTACTTTTGGATCGGGTGTTATTAGTGGTGCCTTTGCGCTTTTTTAGTTATGGTGAGTTTCCTAAAGAAACAAATAGTGGTGAGCATGCCACCAAATCATGAATATGTTATGCTAATGAATGATCAGAGCACTTAGATCCACCTCAAGACCCTTTTTAGACAACGTGATGAGTTTCAGAAATGCTCTTTTTTATAAAAATGGAACAAAAGCTTTCATCTAGCCAAGTTTTCACAAAAGTGTTACAACAGAACCTAACGGTTTCTAATTATATGGGCCATTAAATCTATCATGTGTTGACAATAATTGATTAGCCCGTGAATTTCCTCTGGGGCTGAACACACTTCGGCCATGGCCCTTGCTTTGGCTAGTAGTCATGGGAGGTCTTGACTTCCATTTAAGGTCAAGGCGAACCTATCCATCCACATGGTCGCTTCTTGATGCAATGCATCAATCACCCTTCCTCTTGCCTCCTTCTCGGCGTATGCTTGTGCGAAGTCTTCTACTAGCTTTTGCTCATGAGCCAAAGATTGGTTTAACTCCTCTTTGTACTGGCCTAATATAGCTAGCATGCTTTGCTCCGTGGCTTCCAAGTGTTGGGCCAAACTCCTCTTGTATCTCGAGCAAGCAGCTAACTCCTCCTTTAAGACCATGCTATGTATCTCTCACAAGGAAAGGCGAGAGGCTCTCTTCCGTCGGTGCTCCCCTCACGGGGTACCCTAACTGTCTTATAGCAAGTGCGGGATTGTAGTTAATACAACCTCTCGTCCCTATCAACGAAATGTTTGGGTAGTCCCTACATGAGAAGAGAACTCCCTCCTTTCCTTCCTTCCATCGAGGAAACCAATTGATTGTTCTGCCTCCTATCCCAACCAAGTATTGGTCCCAATCTACTCTTCTCTTTTTGACACAGAGCGATGACTTTGGAGTGGACATGGGTGCCTTATGTCTTGTTGGAATAGGTGCGAAACCAACCATACACAAAGAGCGGGTAAGCATCAGATAATCCGTGCATTGTTCTTCTCGCACCTTCGGTCAAATGTATCAAATAAGTCCGCCAAGATAGCTACCACCGGACTCTCCTTGCTATGGTGATATGCAAGGAAAGCATCAATCGCGGCTAGGTCCACCAAACCATCCACGTTTGGAAAGAGGACAACCCCAAAGATTAGCAAAGCTAATACGTCCGCAAACGGGACCCACTCCTTTTGATTCGCCATATCCCTTGCCTTGCCTTCGAAGTACTTCCGCGTTAGGCCCACTACGCCATTTCGAGTTTGCTTTACACGATCCAACTCTCTTGCCGAATCCTTGACCACAACTGAAATGTTGCTAAAGGAGGGAAGAAACCCGAAGAAAAGATACGGTTTTCTTCCCCCAAGAGGACATCCTAGAATCTCCTCAAATTCTTCAACAGTCGGTACTATTTGAAAGTCCCCAAACGTGAAGCATCTCAATGGCTGGTCATAGTATTGGGTGAGGGATACAACGACTTCCGTGAATACCTTTGCTATGGTCAAATCTAAAATCTTTCCGTACGCCTTGCGGAAGGCTTGCATCTAGAGGGTCCCATCAACCGTCCCAACTCCTTAAGGCTAGTGACATCTAGGCCCTTAATCTTGACTTGATAGAATCTTTTTCCGATTTGATTTGTTCCCATCATTTACCTAAAAAGGGGTGAATCAAGGCTCTGATATGAATGATGCAATGCACATGCATGAAACGAAAACAAGAAAAACAAGAAGTAGTTCACATATACGAGACCGAAAAAGATCCACCTTTTTAATACTACGTTTTAAGCATTGCGGCGCCCCAACGTATGCGATAAAAAGTGACGCGCTACTCTAAAGAGACAAGATATCACTAGATATACAGCAAAACTATAATCTGTGATATTCGCAGAAGAATGCATGAAAACAAATGGTACAAAGCGTTCTTGCTCCATGCCCCTATCTGGGGATCTATAGGATAATATCTGGGGGTCTCTAATAACTACTCCCAACGATCCATATCTCACATGGCTGTTCTCTAGAGGTATCATCACTCGAGATAATAATATTGTGGCGGTATGGAATACCAGCAACAACACATTATAAAGAGGGAAAGCTCTAGACGAGATTTCACTATTATCAAGCAAGTCGGAGACCAAGCATGACCATAGATCCACCTCCACTCCTTAGATTTCCATGAAGCCGGGTGTAGGGCCCCTTTTTTTACTCAAATCCGGGGGTGCTTAGAATGCAGTGTAAAAATATGGAAAAGACAACATTTATTTTTTACACAGTTCAAGAAAAAACGCACACACAAAGTTTCATATTTCCACTATTTCCTAAAATAGGCCTAACTCACTTAAAAAAAAGTCCCCAGCAAAGTCGCCAACTACCCTTTTGCGGGCGAGCGAGGCGAGGCTTACGGGTACGTCTTCCATGGGAGGAAAATGCGCGGAGTCACCACCAACGTTTATTGAAAGGAAAACGTTAGAAAAACCAAAGGAAACCGGTCATAAAGAATATTCCAGATTTGGGAGTTATCTTTATGCTTGAGGAAGGTATTAGCACCTCTCACGTTTGTCCCAAAAGGACAACAGCCTTAGATTAGAGTTATGTGAAATCATGTATCTAAACTTTTTGTCTTTTTTTATTTTGGAGGTCGACAAAAGCGGGGCTTTTGCTCCTATGTACCCTCCATCGAAGAGGAAATCAGACCTACGTAGTTCTTTTCGAAGGCAGTGAAGTGATGTGTTGATTTTACGCTTTCGAACGGTCCATGTTAACCGATAAAAGCAAGGAGGATCGTTTAAGGTGTTGGACCTTAAAACGGTTTTAAGTGATTTTTGTAGACAAAGCTTGATTTTATGAGTTGATTTTAGCCTTAGTTTCACTTTAGTTATTAGTCAATTCAATTGAGAAAGAAAAATCCCAAAGAAAAACGTCCAATTGATTTTTTTTTATTATTTTACTAAAAGATATTTTTTATTATTATATTATTATTTTGCCTCTTTTTTGGTTTTAAACGTGGTTACGGCATGACCGAACGGTCGGATTTCATTTTAACAAAAATTTAAAGATGTTACAATTCAAATGATCGGTGGAAATTTATTTTATTTTTTGATTATGCAAGAAAATGACTTAAATAAATGACTAAACCACGTCAAAAGGTGGTACGGAAAGTAAATGAAATGAAAATAAAAGCACGCGAAACAAGTGGGGACCACTAAGGGTACATAGAATGAATTGAAAAGTTTGATTTCGGGAACTTACCGGTTGAAGACCGAAGAACGACGAAGAACGAATGAAGAATGACGAAGAACGGTGGAAAATCTTTGCGAAATCACCCACAGAAACGTCTCGGAAGGGTTACAGAAGCGCCTCAGCTTGGATTTTCTTCATGGAAACAATTTTTCTCACTAATTTTAAGTGATTCTCAGATACCAGGAGGGTTCAACCTTTTTGTTCTTCCCTCCTCCCTCTATTTATAGGGAAAAGAGGGAGAAGCTTGCCACCCAGCTCGCCCAGGCGAGCTAGGTTGCTTCCTCCAGAAGGCACCGCCTTCTGGTAGAACTTCCTAGAAGGCCCAAGTGGGCCTGGTTGCTATTTGCACCCCCTTGTTTACTAAATACACCCACTGCCTTTTTTGCTGATTCTTTTTCCGTAACGTTACGGAACTTTACGAATCACGTAACGATACTTGTTTCATTTCCGTAATGTCACGAAACCTTACAGATTACATAATCATCCCTTTTTTGGCTTCCGGAATGTTACGGAACTTCACGGAGTGTGCAACAATGCTTGCTTTTGACTTCCGACATGTCACAGAACTTCACGGATTGTGCAACAATGCTTTCTTTTGACTTCCGGCATGTCACGGAACTTCACGGATTGCCTAACGATGGGTGCCAAGTACCTCGAAGCGGTCAAGCAAAGGTTGCATGCCATCAACAATGGTCCCCGAACGAAATTTAGGTATGACAACTATCCTCATCCTCAACCTCCACAAACCTTTTACTCCTTGTCATCACAGTTTTCCATTCCTCCTTGGGATTCTGTTCTGTATTTGCCACAAAACTGTTGGATGACTTGTCAGCTATCTACTTGGCCAATTGTTCCACCTGGACCTCAAGGTTTTTCAGTGTTGACTCAGTGCTTTTATGATTTGACATTGTTACTTATATAAATTGAGTCAAGGTCTCCTCCAGCTTAGTAGTTCTCTGGAATATGTTAGGTCCTTGTTGGATTGGCTTATTTGAAGGCCCACTCTGGTCTTTGTTGAACTGATTGCCAGGGTGTGTCCTCCACTGTCCTTGTTGATTATGTGGACCCTGCTGGAAGCCTGAAAATCCTCCTTGAGTATACCCTTGTCGCTGTTGATTTCCCATAAAATGAATTTCTTGAGTGTTTTCTTCAGTGGGAGTACATTGGCCTGTTTCATGAGCCTCACCATAGATGGTACAACCTGTAACCTACAAAACGGAAGAGTGTGTAGGTTGACCCATAGACAAATTAGTTAGCAACTTACCAAGTGTTTCTATTCAAATCTCCAGTTGCTTAGAAAGCAACTTGTTCTGTGCCAATAATGCGTCATGTGATGCTATCAAGCTTTTCTTCGTGGGTTGGTGGGTTCTGTCTCATAGAATGGCATGATCACTAGCTGACATGTTCTCAATTAGCTCTGTTGCTTCTTTTGGGGTCTTCAATTTTATCTTTCCCCTTGCAGAAGCATCTAACAGTTGTTTGGTTTGTGGTCTCAGCCCATCTATAAACATATTCAATTGGATTGGCTCGGAAAACCCATGAGTTGGAGTTTTTCTTAACAAGCCTCTGAATCTCTCCAATGCTTCACTCAAAGATTCATCAGGAAATTGATGAAATGAAGAGATTGCAACTATCCCTTCTACAGTCTTGGACTTTGGGAAGTATTTCTTTAGGAACATTTCAACAACTTCTTCCCAGGATTTCAGACTGTTGCCCTTGAATGAGTAGAGCCACCTCTTGGCTTCTCCTGCCAATGAGAATGAGAAAAGGCTGAGCCTAATAGCTTCGTCTGGTACACCGGCAATCTTAACAGTGTTACATATTTCAATGAAAGTTGCCAAGTGTGCATAGGGGATAGTGGATGTTAAGGAATGTGGATAGTTGATGTTGTTAGCTTGCACTTTCGGATGTGCAATACTGGTAAAAAATTGTGGTACTGAACTACTTGAATAATCCTCAAGGGTAATCCTCTTGTCATGCTCTTATGCCATGGTAATGGCTTCAGGTAATTGAGTGGCAGATTCCCTTGATGATGGTGAATCAGGTGATAATAAGTCGGAGAAATGAGTCTCCTCCTCAAGAATGAATGCAATTGTTCTGTCTTCTAGAAGTTTCCTTCTCCTCTCGACCCTGTTCCTTCACAATGTAGCTTCAATTTCTAAGTCCAGAGGAACTAAATTTCCTATGGGAGATCTATGCATATAAAATACTAACAGAACAGTGGTTATCCAGTTAAACAGGAAAAGACAAATAGAATTTATGAACGAATATTCACAAAAACAATCAAAGAATAACAAATAAAGAATAGACACCTAAAAACGAGCTAACTTCCCAAATAAAAAGAAGTTCATCCGCTTTTCCATAGCACGTTAGTGTTCATCTCTCAAAATGACTAACTTTTGTGTATAAAACTTGTATAAATTGTATCAAACTCTCCCAATTTATGGTTATTTTGTAATGTTATAAGTATTTTATGTTAAGTATAGGTAATAAATACTTAGTATTTTCATTTTGTGTGTTTAATAATCATTTTCTCTCAATTTCAAGTTAATTAGGCAAGCTTTGGAAAAAGGTTGTTTTCACCTTCTCGCTAAGCCAATCTACTGGCTTAGCAAGCATCCGCTAAGCACAACACTCCTGAGCTGTACAGGTTCGCTAAGCACACCGCTTCATCTCTCTAAGCGCACCGCTTCAGTTCATCCATTAAGCGAGAAAGGCTCGCAAAGCCAAAAATACTAACATGCGTTAAGAGGTCCATACGTGCGCTAAGCGCACGAGCACAAAAAAGGCCACTTATTTAAGCCTGAAATAAGATTTTGTGAAGGGAGTTTGGACTGGGTTTCAGAGCTTTGCATGTCTAGGGTTTCTAGAGAGAGAAAGGTCCAAGCTCTAGAGAGTTTTGAGAGATTTTGCTATGTGAAGATCTGCAGGGACCAGAGCTTGAAGCAGGAGCCGATTTGAGAGCTTAAGATGAGTTTGTGAGTGATTGTGAGATCCTAGAGGTGAAGGAGACATCCTCACCACTTGTATTTTTGCAAAATTTCATCTTGTTCTTCTCTTTGTTGTTAAGAAGGCTTCCTGGTATGGGAAGCTAAATCCTTTGTTGGATCTTCCTTGTAGGTACCTGATGTAAATATATTTCTCTCTATTTAATGATGTTTTGTGTGTTCTCTGTGCTATCTACTTTTCATTCCAGTATGCCTTTACCTTGATCACGTAGATGCATGCTTTGTTAGGGTCATTCAACAGTGGAAACTGGTCTGACTCTAAAGTCCTTGATAGTGCAGGGCTGAGTTGTCATGCTTTCACGAGGAATCGGGGTGCGATAAGTTAGTTGAGTATGTGTTTCTTAATGCCGTCCTAGTTGAGTTTAGTCCTACAAGAGGAATCTGCGAGCGATGCTTGATCAGGATTAGGCTAAACTATCATAAGGAATTGGGGTTTAGTATCTTAGGAGACACCATAAGAACACATGAGCATTGTTAGATATAGAATATCTTTTTAGCATCAGGCACCTATTAGGAAGACCAACGTGTTCTCTACTTGTTTTTACACATCATTTCTCTTGCATGATTTTCTTTCTTTTTGCACATATAGTTTATATACTTGTTCATATTCACACTTACTTTTACACACTAGACTCCTATTTGCTGAAATAGCTTACCAAATAACACAAGTTCCCCGAATGTTCGATACTTGGTTCTTACCGTTTTATACTACTTGTGCGATCTGGTACACTTTCCGGACTGTGAACAAGTTTTTGGCGCCGTTGCCGGGGAACTTCTTTCTATTTGGGAACTTAGCTCGTTTTTAGGTGTCTATTCTTTATTTGTTATTTTTTGATTGTTTTTGTGAATATTTGTTCTTAATTTCTATTTTGTCTTTTCTTGTTAAACTGGATAACCACACTTGGCAACATTCATTGAAATATGTAACATTGTTAAGATTTCTGGTGTACCAGACGAAGCAATTAGGCTCAGCCTTTTCTCATTCTCATTGGCAGGAGAAGCCAAGAGGTGGCTCCACTCATTCAAGGGCAACAATCTAAAAACCTGGGAAAAAGTTGTTGAAAAGTTCCTAAAGAAATACTTCCCAGAGTCCAAGACTGCAGAAGGGAAAGCTGCAATGTCTTTATTTCATCAGTTTCCTAATGAATCTCTGAGTGAAGCGTTGGAGAGATTCAGAGGCTTGTTAAGAAGAACTCCCACTCATGGGTTTTCTGAGCTAATTAAATTGAATATGTTTATAGATGGGCTGAGACCACAAACCAAACAACTGTTAGATGCTTCTACAGGGGAAAGATAAAACTGAAGACCCCGGAAGAAGACACTGAGCTGATTGAGAACATGTCAGCCAATGACCATCCCATTCTACGAGACAGAACCCACCAACCCACGAAGAAAATCTTAATAGAGCTATCATCACATGATGCTTTATTGGCGCAGAACAAGTTTCTTTCTAAGCAACTTGAGATTTTAACAGAAGCACTCAGTAAGCTGCCAACTAAGTTGTCTATGGGTCAACCTACACACTCTTCTATTTTGCTGGTGAGAGAATGTACCATCTATGGTGAGGCTCATGAAACAGGCCAATGTATTCCCACTGAAGAAAACACTCAAGAAATTCATTTTATGGGAAATCAACAGCGACAAGGGTATACTCAAGGAGGATTTTCAGGATTCCAGCAGGGTCCCTATAATCAACAAGGACACTGGAGGACACACCCTGGCAACCAGTTCAACAAAGACCAGAGTGGGCCTTCAAACTAGCCAATCCAACAAGGACCTAACATATTCCAGAGGACTACTAAGCTGGAGGAGACCTTGACTTAGTTTATGCAGGTAACAATGTCAAATCATAAAAGCATTGAGTCAGCACTGAAGAACCTTGAGGTCGAGGTGGGACAACTGGCCAAGCAGATAGCTGACAAGTCATCCAACAATTTTGTGGAAAATACAGAACAGAATCTCAAGGAGGAATGGAAAATTGTGATGACAAGGAGTAAAAGGTTTGTGGAGGCTGAGGATGAGGATAGTGTTGTGCACAAGAAGAAAACTGCTGACAAAAAAAGTATCGATGGCTAGAAAAATGAGGTGAGAGGTGAAAGTAATCAAGAAAAAGAGGAACAAATAATGGTCAAGAATAAAAAATTGAAGGACCAAGAAAAAGAAAAAGAAAAAGAAATAGAAAATGAAAAAGAAGAAAAAAATAATAAGAATGCAAAGAAGAGTAGGAGTGAAAAAGCTGTGGATAAAGGTACGGAAGTACCGTATCCTGTGGTACCTTCCAAGAAAGAAAAAGATCGTCATCTGGCGAGATTTTTAGATATTTTTAGGAAACTGGAAATAACCATGCCCTTCAGAGAAGCTTTGCAGCAGATGTCACTCTACTCTAATTTTTTGAAAGATATGTTAACAAGGAAGCATAAATATATCCATCAGGAAAACATCATAGCGGAAGGAAATTGCAGTGCTGTGATCCAGAAGATCCTTCCACCCAAGCATAAAGATCCTGGGAGTGTAACTATTCCTTGTTCAGTTGGAAAAGTCAATGTGGGAAAAGCTCTTATTGACCTGGGAGCCAGTATCAATTTGATGCCACTCTCCATGTGCACAAGATTGGGAGAGTTGGAAATAATGCCCACTCGAATGACTTTACAATTAGCTGACCGCTCCATTTGCAGGCCATATGGAGTAATTGAAGATGTTTTGGTCAGAGTAAAACATTTTAAAGATCAAAAAATTGATTTTGATTTGTTTGTTGAAGACAAACCTGCTCCAGAACACAATGTTTGCTTTCAGGTTATGGAAGGAGGTCAAGATGTTATGAAAGTAGGAACCAAAACATAAGATCACCCAATGAGGTAAAAGCGTCAAGCTAATGACGTTAAAGAAGCGCTTAAATCAACCCAGTTTTAAATTCTATTATCTTTGTTTTCATGCATTTAAATCATTTAGAACTTGCTATATAGTCTGCACATAGGAGTATATCAGCCAATCTTTGGATGTTTAACATAAGGGTTTCAATTTCTTGGAAAAAGGACTGAAAAATAACTTAGAAAACTTTTTTTCTGAAAAATAGTCCTTTCGCTAAGCGCAAGCCTGGCTTAGCGAGAGTTGCAGATTTTCTAATCTGCAAACCTCGCTACGTGGACTTACCCTCGCGCTAAGCCAAGTCTCTGTCAAAAAAAAAAAACTGATTTTGAATTTGAAACATCGGCTAAGTGCACAGGTCCGCTAAGCGAGCCTTGTTGAGAAATCAAACGTCTCTCTTGCTCCCTTAGCACAGAGGTCCGCTAAGCGAGAGTATCAAAAAACTGCTTAAGTGAGTGTAATAGCAGTTACACTCACATTTTCCAGATTCCGGAAACTTCGTCTCTGCATTCTCTCTCTCCAAAAATTTGCACATTTTGCATCTGTGCTTTCTTTGTGCATTTTCAACTTTGAAGCATCAACCATACACCATCTAAGTAAGCTCCTTGATTCTTTATCTCTTTTTCTTGTCTAAACTTTAGGATAGAAGACTTCATTGTAGTTTTAGATTGTTAAGGTTTTTATCTTTTGTTAGAAGTAGTTTAAGATTAGGGCTATATACGCTTGTATACTGAATTGAGTATGACACACACATTACTTGTCTAATATGACTTTTAGAGGCTTGAAAAATGCAAGAAAAAGAACTGGGTTTTTTGGAAAACGCGATGAACTCGCTAAGCGAGCATGATGCGTTAAGCGAGTTCAACAATACTCATTATGTATAAAGGCGTTCTCAGAAGAACTTGCTAAGCGCGCTTACCGCGCTAAGCGAGTTCATCTTTTGAGGATGAACACTCATCCTCTTACTGAACTACCTGTGGCTAAGCGAGACTGAATCGCTAAGCCCATGTAACTTAATCAATTTTTTTTGTTGATAGCCACGCGCTAAGCCGAGCTTTCCTAGGCCAAGCACAATTGGTTGCGGCATCCGCTGAGCTAAGCGAGCTTCGCTCGCTAAGCTCCCAACACTTAGTGAAATTTTTGTAGAGTTGGTGCCGCTAAGCGCAACCCTTAAGGAGCTTAGCGCATATCCTTACGGCAGATGTTCAGCTTAGCGGGCGCTATCCCACTAAGCCAATTCTACAAAATCTAAATTTCTACAAATTCCGCTAAGCGGCTCCACATGTCGCTAAGCGGTAGTGTTTTTTTTTTTTACAAAGGCCAGCTAAGCGTACCATGTCTTGCTAAGCGGCCAATGTCTTTTTCAGTTTTATTTTTCAATTTTTACAATTTGAATAACTTGAGTCCTGATCAAGTGTTTGATTCCTTTGTCTACAGATGTCTTCCAGAAAAAGAAAGAGCATTGATGCAAGGCCCACAACTTAATATGACACAAGAAGGTTCCACTCCTTCGAGGCCTGGACCAGATATATGGATAATGTGCTAGGTAGACATATACTAGCTAAGAGGAATGTGATGTGTCATTATTTTCTCCTATTTCTTAACCCTTTTTGTCACCAATTTAATTACTGATTAACTCTAATTGTCAAATTTATTATTCAGTTTTATCAATTGGGCTCACTTGACTAATTTGGTGTTTTTAATTCAATTTCAGGATAATTATAAGCAATTGGGCTGAGCCAAATTGGACTTGAAGAGAGCAGACAATTTTATTAGATTTCGTCTAATTTCATTTTATTGTGTTCAGTTTTTATTTCGTTTTGGGCCAAAATAATGTAATCAGGTCTAGTGACTTTGAGTGACCTTTAAAAACAGCACAACCTTGGGATTCGTGATTTTATTCTATTTTTCTTTAGTAGAGAATACCCAAGCTGAGTGCAGAGAGTTTTAGGGTTTTACGTTTTTAGCTTTGTATTACTGTTCACGTGAATTCATTTTCCATTTTCTGCTTCCAATTGCAATTTCGTTTTTGTTCTTTCTTCTGCCTTTAATTTCATTTTCATTTTCTGCTTTCAGTTTTATTTTCGTTTTCTGCCTTTAGTTTCATTTTCGTTTTCTGCCTTTAGTTTCATTTTCGTTTTTTGCTTTTAGTTTCATTTATGGAAGGCTAAATTTCTAGTGTAGTTTCCTTCTGAGGATGAAGCATAACTCTCTTTGAGGTTTTGTTTTTAATGTTGCTCTCCTATCGGTTTTCCCTTCACCAATTAACCCATATTCGTTACTGTTAATCTATGCACGCTTCGTGTTCGATTAATTGCCTTTGTGCTTAAGTTACGTTCGTGCTTAATGAATAAGGGATTAATTGCTATATGTGTTGCTTAATCACATGTTGACAACCCTGAGTTGATTTTCGCTTAGTAAATTAAATTAGGGTTGGATTAAGTGGTTAACTGTTAGGGGTGAAATCCTCATAACCTAGGATAAGAGAATGGCTTTTGAATCAAGAGGATACAACACGTTTTTAATACTGTTAATTTTCTATTCCGATCTTCTTGTTCTTTAATTCACAAAACAAACAACCCCCCCCCCCAATTGTTACTGTTATAGCAAAGCATATTATGAACATTTGGTTAGTCATTGGTCGTTGGGAGATGACCTAGGATCACTTCCTAGTTACTGCAATCTAATGTTTATTTGATTCGGGTACGACCTCGATCAGAATGTAGAAATATACCATACGGAGTTGGATGAGTTCAAGGCTGAATTGGAGAGGCGTAACTTCCATAAGCGCCTCACCAATTTAGTTGACAGCAGCATCGACCTAGCCTTGGTGAAGGAGTTCTATGCCAACCTCTATAGCCCTGAAGGGCCTTCACCAAAACAAGTCAAAATATGAGGCCACTTGATAAGAATTGATGTAGACAACCTCAACACCTTCCTGGAGACACCTGTGGTACTGGCTGAGGGAGAATCCTTACCCGCTTACTCTAGATACTGCAAGATGCCCACTGATATCAGAGAGATTGAGGCTGCTTTGTGTATACTCGGTCGAGGGTTTGTTTTAAATGCTGAAGGCCATCCTGGGAAGATCCTCAGGAAAGATCTAACAACTCTTGCTCAGGTTTGGAGTGTTCTCTCATACTCCAACCTGGCTCCGACTTCCCACACCTCGGATTTGACTCTAGATAGAGCTAGGTTAATCTTTGGCCTAGTCTCTCAACTGGACATGAATGTAGGAGCTCTCATCTCTGGCCAGATCACATCTATGGCCCAGTCTAACTCCTCTTAACTTGGGTTCCCTGCTCTTATCACAGCTATATGTAGGTCCAAAGGGGTTGCTTCTGACAGCCTGGTCTTCGAACACTTGAGCTCGGTCATTAACTTGGCCTATATCAGGAAGAACTATTGGAACCTTGATTATCTGACAGTTACTATTAGAGGGGCCAGGAGAGTGAGTGCAAGTCCAGCTGAGGCTCCTTCCACATCTGCAGCTCCTCCTCCAGCACGTACCTTAGCAGCTCCTTCTACCCTACCTTCTACAGACTTTCACCTTCTTGAAGCCATGCTTCGAAGCATACATCAAGGGCAGATTGTTTTATTACAAAGTTTATAGTTGGTAGTACCTCCATACTCTATTCCCTCTGTAGAGCAGTTTAATGAATGGGTAGCCTGGCCCAAGACTCAGCCTCCCCTTCACAAGGAAGACGAAGGTCCCACCGCTCAGGTACCATAGTAGATGGAGGATGAATCATCTGAGACTTCTACTCCAGAGCCCCTGATCAGAAGGAAGAGGGCAGTTGAAACACAAGAAGCTATAGCCACTTCTGAGAAATCTTGAGGCCACTTCTGAGCCTTTAGAACCAGTGGCAGATACGACTTCAATTCAGCAGGTAGCAGACCCCTCACTCCTAAGGATCAGACTACACCAGTCCTATCTCCGAACACCTCTCCTCCAGCTACCCCTGTGCTTCGCTTAACAGACAAGGAGGATGTTCAGACACAGGATACTCAGGATCGATCACAGGATTTTTAAATTCCTGATGATATTTTTGTGCCATTTAGTTTATTATTATTTTAATTATGGTTTTAGTACAATAATTCCTTCTTACTAGTTTTATTATATGAATGGTTGGTATGCTTATTCTAAAGCATTTTGGACAGTTTAACTTGGTTTTTAATGAGATAGCAGAGAAGCACTTTTATTGACTTATGAATATGGATGTATGTCTTTATTTTTAAATTGAAAGTATGATTGTGATGGAGTTTGTGTTTCTTTTCATGAGTTTGAGCAAGTGTGTATGTTTGACAAAGAAAGAACAAGAATGTGAACTTGCATTTAGAATTGTTAGTCAATAGACAGATTGATTGTGAAAGAAAAGCTTGAACCAAAACCGGTGAGAGTGTGACCTTAAACTGTGAGTGAACGACTAGTTGTGAGTAATAATCTTTGCATGAATCTCTGAATTTTAGAATGAAATGTATAAACGAGAACATGATGAAGGCCATGATTGTACATACACAAGCCTTTTGACCAAAAAAGCTTACCCTGAATGATAATTATATCCTTTGCACCCTTTTTGAGCTGAATGATATTGTCAAAAATTTGAATCCTGAACTTAAATAAGTATCTCCAGATACCTTGTTTAGATTCTAGGAGAGCATATGGTTCAAGGAAAATTTACCCCAAATTTGGGGGAGTGGAACTAATTGGGATGCAAAGAAAAAGAGAAAGCATCAACACACACAACAAATAAGTTGTATGCTAAAAAAAATGAGAAAGAAAAGAATAAAGTGTGTTGATATAACAAGGTCAAAAGCAAATGAAAGTAAAAAGCTAGTGAGCAAGCTAAGTGTATTAAAAAGACCATTGGGATAAGTTTGGGATTTGCACTCTCTGAGAATCTAAACCTTTGAATCCAAGAAAAACCAATGAATTTTTGTAGGCAAGCCTTACTACAAGCCTGATTTTGATTCTGTTTATACATTTCTGACTTTATGGCATGAGATGAAATTCAAAGATTGGACCTCTTGCTAGTTGTTATTAATGAATAGCTTAAACACTTGTGCTTGAGTGAAACAGTAGTCATGAGACTGTGGTTTAATCTACTTTCCTTGATATCTGTCTTATGCCTAACTCCATCTATTTGTTCAGGTTACATTTCATTCTTCTCTTTGGATAACTGCATACCTTGTGAAAGACAAGTGATGAGGGCATTTTACTCCATTCTCTTATTATGCAATCAGTAACTTTTGTAGCATACACCTTTGTACATAGTCACTGCATGTCATTGTCACTTGAGGACAAGTGAGTTGTTCTCTTTTTGCTTGAGGACAAGTAAAACTGTAAATTTGGGGGAGTTGTTAGTCGGTGAAAACGACTAACTTTTTTGTATAAAACTTGTATAAATTGTATCAAACTCTCCCAATTTATGGTTATTTTGTAGTGTTATAAGTATTTTCTGTTAAGTATAGGTAATAAATACTTAGTATTTTCATTTTGTGTGTTTAATAATCAATTTCAAGTTAATTAGGCAAGCTTTGGAAAGTGCTATTTTTCACCTTCTCCCTAAGCCAATATGTTGGCTTAGCGAGCATCTGCTAAGCGCAACACTCCTAGGCTAAGCACGAGGAAGACTCTGGAAGAAGATGAGCGGTACAGGTTCACTAAGCGCACCGCTTCAGTTCATCCGCTAAGCGAGAAAGGCTCGCTAAGCCAAAAATCACTAATGTGCGCTAAGCGGTCCATACATGCGCTAAGCACACGAGCACGAACAAGGCCACCTATTTAAGCCTAAAATCAGATTTTGTGAAGAGAGTTTGGACTAGGATTTAGAGCTTCGCATATCTAGGGTTTCTAGAGAGAGAAAGGTCCAAGTTCTAGAGAGTTTTGAGAGATTTTGTTGTGTGAAGATCTGCAGAGACCAGAGCATGAAGCAGGAGTCGGTTTGAGAGCTTGAGATGAGTTTGTGACTGATTGTGAGATTCTAGAGGTGAAGGATACATCCTCACCACTTGTATTTTGGCAAACTTTCATCTTGTTCTTCTCTTTGTTGTTAAGAAGGCTTCCTGGTATGGGAAGCTAAATCCTTTGTTGGATCTTCCTTGTAGGTACCTGATGTAAATATATTTCTCTCTATTTAATGATGTTTTGTGTGTTCTCTGTGCCATCTACTTTTCATTCCAATATGCCTTTACCTTGATCACGTAGATGCATGCTTTGTTAGGGTCATTCAACAGTGGAAACTGGTCTGACTCTAAAGTCCTTGATAGTGCAGGGCTGAGTTATCGTGTGGAATCGGGGTTGAGTATCTCAAGAGACACCATAAGAACACATGAGCATTGTTAGATAGAGAATATCTTTTTAGCATCAGGCACCTATTAGGAAGACCAATGTGTTCTCTACTTGTTTTTACACATCATTTCTCTTGCGTGATTTTCTTTCTTTTTGCACAAATAGTTTATACACCTGTTCATATTCACACTTACTTTTACACACCAAACACCTATTTGCTGAAATAGCTTACCAAATAACACAAGTTCCCTGAGTGTTTGATACTCGGTTCTTACCCTTTTATACTACTTTGCGATCCAGTACACTTGCCAGACTGCGAACACTTCACATGTGATTTGATGCCCCCAAATTCATTTGCCTATACCAACTCCATGTTGGAGCAGTTTGTTCATGCACAGGAACGAGTTGGCATGCAGCAAAAGTACAATTAAAGTTTATCATCCACACTAGAGTATATGTTTAAATACTATTAAGTATATAGATGAATTGACTTGACTGCATATATAATTTGTTTGGACTAATAGTAATATTGATTGTTACAGATTCTGTCAAGCTAGCTAGCTGCCTATAATTTGGCTTTCTATTGCAAATAGTTGTGTATGTATTGGCCAGGTTCAGTTCCCATTTCAGCATACCTAACTTGAAACTTTTTTTATATTGGCCTTATTTTGTGCTATAATTATAGGATACAACTACTGATAAATTAATTGGTACAAGGAAAACTTCAAGTGTGCGTGGATTCTAATAGTTCCCACTGCCCCTCACTGTTTCGGTTCAAGGTAAGTTTGGTCATTTTGTGATTTTTAGTTTAGTATAGCATACATGTTAAATGTTGTCTATGCTTTTTCACTGTTTGGGTATGATATATATGTGTCTTTGTTGTCTCACTTAAGTTCCCTTTTATGAAACTGTTGTTGTCAATACACCTTACATGTATTAGGTAAGCTATGATAGTGAAATTTATATATAATAGACTTAAAAAATTATATTCTGACACTATGGATGTCCTAATTGGACTCCTTGTGGTTTCTATTGAATGATTTGTAATCTCCTGCAATATCAATATTTGTCATCTCATATCTGCCACCTTAATTATTGACCCATTTGTCATCTCCTGCAATAACCAACCATTGTACTATCAATATTTGTCAAGCAGTTTCTCGAGTTGACAATATATCAAACGTGCTTAGGAAGAGTGAAGTAACATTGTCTTCTTAAAGGGTTCTTTTCTTATGGTAACTGCTTCTCTCTATTAAGTAGAATGTATGAACTTCTTAAAGGCCAAAGTTTTGGAGACTTTAAGGTTTAGTCAAATTTCTCTCAATACCCCTCATTTTTTCTACTCTTACACTACCCGTCTTAATTGTTTGAAAAAAACATTACACTTAACCCCCCTAATTGTATTAAAAACATTACATTGCATACCCTTGTAAGAGATGTGGTTGTAAATATTAAAAAACATGAGTTGCGTCATGAGTGCAATATCAAGAAATCATAAGGAGTGTCAGTATAATTTACTTTTCTAATATAAAAGGAAGATGCTAGGGGTGGAAATCTGGATTGAATTAATTTATTAGGATGTTAAATGCTAGAACTAAAATATGATGTTTAAGTCAATTTTTCATCAATAAAAAGATAAATAATAAAAAAAACCAGTATCTTAATGTACCTTGTAAGCCCAACCAGGATAGAAAAAGTCCTCAGCACCAAAGGACATGTCAAGATTTCTCCTGCCACCAATGATCTCTAAAAGAAGCATTCCATAGCTGTAAACATCAGCTTTTACAGTTATAGGGTGATTACTAACCCATTATGGTGCCAAATAACCTCTAGTGCCTCTAACCATTGCACCACATGAGAGTGCTCCCTTCCCATCAATTTGGCCAGCCCAAAATCAGATACTTTGGGACAAAAGTTTTCGCCTACCAATATATTTTCTGGTTTGATGTCACAATGTATTATCTGATCCCTACACTGCTCATGAAAGTATGCAATCCCTTGTGTAGTAGCTATGGCTATATTTAAACAAGATGTCCAATCTAACAATCTATCTCGACCTTGATATGAAGGGAAGATCCATTTATCCATGGATCCATTTTTCATGAACTCATAAATGAGAAGCCTGCAAAACAATATTTGTCAAAGCCAATTAAAACTATTAAAAATTGTGTATGTCTTATTAATCCTTAAACAGTCTTATGGGGAGCTAAAAGTAAATTCAAGCCTTCTTGATGACTAAATGCTAGTTCCTAGTCAGCAAAACAATGAGAATTTTCCATCTCCCTTTTAAAAGTTCTTTTTCTGTGAACACTGAAATACAATAATAAACTCAACAAAACAATGAGAACTACCATGCTTAGAACAGTAGGAATAATCACAGCCTTCTCCTTTGCACTTCCCATTCCATCAGAGGAGCTATTAGACCCTCCTGCTTGGCCTTCTGAAGTCCATGACCCATTTGCTCTGACCTTTATAAACAAAGTTGAGCTAGTATCCTGAAAACCACCAAAACTAAAGCTCCTCAGCACTCAACAAAATGACCTCTCCTCATTTAGCCCATAAAAAGAAGCCACACAATCACAATCTGACAAGCAAGCATCCCCATATTTTGACACAATAGAAATATCACTATATAAGCTATTACAAAAAATTCAGAAAAATAGTAGTTGGTTTGCTGCACCGCTGAAATCCTAAACTGTGATGTCAGGTTTTCATGCTTGCCATTGCAATTTCCAACAAGAGATGAATTATCATAGCACTGGCCATCCCTAACAACTTTATAAGTTCCTGGCAAGCAAGTGCAACTGGCTTTTGTCTTACTTCTCTCCAAATTACAAACTCTATTGCCACAAACTCCAGCAATGTCAGATGGATTTGAAACTACAGCCCATTGTGGTACCCACTGCCTCGAACCATTCACCTCATCCCATCGATATAGCTGTAGACTTAAAAAGTTAATATTCGACACTCTCCATGTTCTAAGAAAAACCTAACAACAAAACTAGTTTAAGCAGTGAATGATTTGCCACAAAACTAGTTTCTTTGTGTATGTCACCTTTGGCATAAGATTGTCTTGTTACCTATACACTGTAGTCAATGGATCTTATACCAAATTTTTAATAAAAAAAAGTCATGTGATTTGATAAAATCATGACTCTAATCATTATTTGGTAGGCATGATTTAGATAAGCAAAAATTGCAGTATAGTTATTTTGAGTCTCCATAAATTTCAATAATGATTCCTTTATGAGTTTGAATTTTGTTCATAACTCCATATGCTTGTAAATAAATTGTTGATGCATTCATTGCATTGTCTACTGTATTTGGGATATGGAATTAGTTGTCTCTACCCAATGCACTATTTGGTTATCTTGTGTGATTTTTGTGTTCTTTGGCGTGCTATGGCATTTTGTGCCTCTTATTTGAATTTGAAATTGGGTTCAAAATATTTTCATCACATTCACTGCAAGTAATTGGTTCTTTTGAAAAAAAAAGTTTATCTTTTGGGTCCTTTTCAATTTTGGGGGGCATTGGCTTGATAGAGTGAGCTTTATTTTTGTGGATAATGGATATATGGCAGTACATCAGATATTGGTTTCTGTTTTGGGTTTCATGACTAGTTGTTGAGTGAACCCGCTACTGTTTACTCGATGTTTATGTTCAATGTAAAAGCTTATTGTTATATTTATATAGGTTGATAATAAACTAGCTTCACTCTGTACCACACATTAAGATCATCTTTTCCAACGACTCCTTTGATAGTAACAAACTGATTGACGAGGCATCCTTTCTATTGTGGACATGACTATCGAATTTGGAGAAGGATTTTTCAATACCTTTTAATTAGTGGTCTAGTAATATTAGAGAAGGGTTTTGGTATTAGGAAAATCAATTCATATAAACTAGTAGCAGCTTAATGTTAGTATGGCAGGGTAGCCTGTTTTGGTTCCACTCTAGACTCTATTTAGTCTGATTAGGAACCATGTGTAAGGCTATCCAATTGCATATGTATTTCAGTACCTCTGGTACCGTGTTTCATTAATATAATTACTTAGCTTTGCTGAGCAAAAAAAAAAAATTACAACCTTATGGTTCAGGGTTTCAACTTTTGACCTCATTAAAACTCATCCTTTTTGCTTTTCTCCTACTTGATAGACTTAATCCTATAGATTGGGATTAGTTTCTTGGTTTTTAATTTCTTCCAAAACCTTTAAAATTTTGGATTCATGTCTGGGAGAAAACCATTTTAGTTATTTCAAGGGTAGCTTAAATTGTGCATGCCAATATCAGTCTCCTTACATCCAGGGTTTTAAGTAGCACATTATAGTGCTATTATAGTGGCTTTGTGGACCGTAGCTGCTATAGGGGTTGCTGCCATAGCATAGCAGGTGAGTGTAGTGGCCCCTGCAGACAGTATAGTAGGCGAAATAGCAACTGATAGAATAGTGGCAATGACTTGGTCCCAATTAATGAGAAGTTTCATGCCCTCCAAAACATGGTCCCAGTAAGTCATGTCTTCCAAAATTTGTTTAAGCTTATTAAATAGTGATGAAAGGAACTAAGCCAAGTTTGTTTATTAAATAGTGATGAAAGGAACCACAGGCCACAACTCAAGTCCATGCCAAACACGAACACATACACACACACACACACACAGACACACACACACACACCTACAATAATAAAGCATAAGCACCCCCGAACCCCAGAATTCCAAATTAGTTACATAAAGAAATGTTGATGTCGATATTTGTCTGAAATTGCATTTTACAGGTACAATTTTGAGTTTATTGTAAAAACAGAAAGTCTATATAAAAAAAACTTGAAAACAACATCGGTTATTAACAAAAACCGATGTTAATATAATAAACAACATCGGTTATTTAGAAAAACCGATGTCAACATGCACCTTAACATCAGTTTTTCAAAAGAGCTATGTTGGTTATTTCTAATAACATCGGTTATTTATACATAACCGATATTAATGTACAAATGTTAGCATCGGTTATTTATAAATAACCGATGTTATATATAACTAACTACAGCAAAATAAGTGATAGATGATGGATGTTCACATCGGTTATACATGAAAAACCGATGTTAATATATTAGTTAACATCGGTTTTCTATAGAAAACCGATGTTAATATATTACATTAACATCGGTTTTTCTAGAAAACCGATGTCAACGTTCATCATGCATACACTTATTTTGCTATAGTTCTTTGTATATAACACCAATTATTTAGAAAACCGATGTTAGCATTTTTATGTTAACATCGGTTTTTCGAAACCGATGTTAACAAAATACATTCAACATCGGTTTTAAAACCCATGTAGAATGCCGTAAATAACCGATGTTGAAAGTGTATTTTCTAATAGTGTGAATTCTTTGGTTGTCGTTGGACAACTCATTGTTATCGACATGATTTCTCAGGTTTTTCTTTTTTTCTTCTCATGCCACATTTTTCCTCCACGACACTTGTGAAAGTTTCATTGCATCTATAACATATTGTGCTACTATCCTTTTTTCTAAGAGGTAGTATTAACTCATTTAGGTGTAGTGAAAATACCTTAGATTTTACCCTCATTTAAGTGTAGTGAAAATACCTTGGACTATTGGAGAAGCTCATAGCAAAGAGCCAAATAGTGGTATGTAGCAATATGAAGTTTTGCAGAATTAGGCAACCAATACTTTTTTACTTTTTCAAATTTCTTGATTCTTATTTCATTGTCATTTAATCTTGTGATTTGGGGAGCTTAAAATATCCATCTCATTCTAGAGTGAAACATTTTCTGGGTAGGAAAGTTTAACTTTTAAACCTCAATCATGTCATATCATGTGGAGATGAAATGTTGGAAGGACAAATACTAGTTATTTTTAAGTAATTAGTGATGAATATGACTATTCTATTGTTTTAGATTGAGTAGTTTCAATTATCTATATATTGTCTAGCTAAAAACCTCCACCTATTCTTTCTAGGGATTTGAAGCATTTAATGTTGCTAGTCCTTTCTAGGGAACTAGTCTTAGGGGTGTATTTCTCTATGGTCTTACCCTTATCTTCCTTGGGTTTTGAAGGCGCAGCCCCCAAAATTCCATGGGCTTGGTCCTTCCTTGGATAAGAGTGAGAGCCATAAGATTTTGAAGAAGGCTTTCTTTTAAGTTGTTGCTCCACTCTTATACAAAGTTGGACTAGCTCATCTAAGTCCCTATATGGAAGGAGTTCAACCTTGTCCTCACTTCCATATTAAGCCCACTAAGGAACCTAGCTATGCTTGTTCTTTCCTCCTCCCTAAGTCCTGCTCTTAAAAGGAGTAGTTCCATTAGTTGTCTATATTCTTCAACACTCATACTCCCTTGTCTAAGCCTTTGGAGCTTGTCCATAAGCTCTGTTTCATAGTAGGAGGGAATGTGCCTCTTCCTAAGGGCACTCTTAAGATCATTCCAATACTCTACTGGAGGATCCCCATGAATCCTTCGTTCCCTAACAAGGGAAGTCCACCAATAGAGGGCATACCCTTGAAAGCTAAGGGTAGCCAATGGAACTTTTCTCTCTTCACTAATATGATGGCAAGCAAAGAGTTGTTCAACCTTCATTTCCCAATCTAAGTAGGCCTCAACATTATCTTTTCCATGGAAATATGGGAGGCTAATGTTAACCTCTTGAGGCCTTCTATCCTTTTATCTTCTTTGGAAGTGATGTTTAATATGTGAACTATGGCGCCCTCTATAATAGTCGCTAAGTTCTTCACTTAAACTCTTGCAAGAGTCATGACTACTAAAGGAGGCATGTTTTTCTCTTTTAATTTCTTTCATTATTTTTCTTCTTTCTTCCTCTCTTATTTTCTCTCTTTCATCTTGACTTATTTCTTCCACTCTTTTTTTACCTTTTTCTTTTCTCTCTTGTTTTTCTTTCCACAACTTAAGGGATCTCAACTCATCTAATATCTTATACAAGGGGTCCTTGGGAGTAGAACCCTCACCATTAACACTAGATGAAGAATGAAGACTCATGTTGGTTCCTAAGTTATGGTTCTTTCTTGTTGGGGGTTTGAAAACAAAAGGTAAAAGAAACTATGGTTGAAACTAGCCAAAATAAACACTAAAAGAGGTGTGAAAGATGAGGTAAAAACTAATTGGTAAAAGACAAGCTATCTAGGCGGTTTGACAATGGAGGGTAAAGGAAATAAGCTATGGAAGTAAGCAAGAAATTAAAGTGCAAGAAATGCAAACTAGGCGGATCCTAAGAGTGTTTGGATGACCTCATTTAAGGTTCCCAACAAAACACTCACTATCCTAAGGGAAAATTGCCAAAAATTATTACACACAAATTGAAGTAGGGTGACCTAGCGGAGGCTCCCAACTTACTTCGAATGAAAGGCCTTTTTGTTACAAAATTCGAAAGCAAAGCAAATTGCCAATTACAAAATTACAAAGAAAAAAGTCCTCAATTGTGGTGGCTATTCTGTCTTTAGTTTTTCACTCAATTTGGAGTGCTTCTTAGTCCAATAGCTCTTAAGGTGGTTGGCCCCTTGCTTCTTGACTCAAATTCTTCAAGATATGGCACCAATCCTCATTTCCAATTCCCTTTATGGCAACTCACAAGCAAGGAAACAAAGAGACAACCAATAACCAAAGACAAAAAAAATGAAATGAAATCTAAACCAATAGATTTTTAACAATACAAATTTCCAAGGATTATTCAACAATTAAAGCAATGAAAAGCACAAAAAAACAAGCTAGGACTCAAAGAGAAACCTAGAATGGCTCTAGAGTAGAGTAGAAAAACTAAAAAAAAAGACTCAAGAAACCTTTAGTTTTGGCACTTTTTTTCACAATAATTTTCAATTGAAATTTCAGAACTAGGATTGGTATAAAATAGGCACCAATTATAGAACAAATTTTGAGCCAAAACAACAAGCACACTTCCCTTTCACTTTTTTTTTTCTTTTCCTGGACACTGATTTTTCTGCCAACTTGTGTGATTTTTCTTATTTTTTCCTTTAATCCAAATTGCTTGGTTGTTTTTTATAAGTTTTTTTCCAGATGTCTAGAAAATTCAGTAAAAATTTCAGCTCAAAACACGTAGTGACCAATTCCTAGTAATTTACACAATTTTGTATGTTCAAGCTGCCAGCACCAGCGATTTCAACCTAGAAATCAAGAGTAGTGTTTATGTTGCTTAAGGCTTGGATAGTTACAATCTGTGTTTGCTTATGCTCAATTATCTTGAATAACACAATTCAAGAGAGATTAAGACTTATTTGATTCACAAATACAGCCAAAACTCAGCACCACGACTCAACTTCATCATAGGCATCATGTAGGAAACTTAGAAAACGAAAAAAAGAGTTCAACAACAAGATTACTTCTAGGAATTGATTTAGAACATGTTATGAACTAAATAATATGCATGAATTAGACTCAAAATTCAAAAGATAGGCTAAGAATGACAAGAATACATGAACAAATGTATCTAGAATTCAATCAACAAAATAAAAATTCAACACAAACTTAGAACATAATGTGACAATTACTATGACTAAACATGACTCTAAGAAAACATGGATTAAGTGATTTACACTTAGATTTTTGTGTTTTTTTTTCTAATCAATATTTTGG
Source organism: Glycine soja (assembly GCF_004193775.1). NCBI lineage: Eukaryota > Viridiplantae > Streptophyta > Magnoliopsida > Fabales > Fabaceae > Glycine > Glycine soja. Next base: position 10,359,887 of record NC_041021.1, on the reverse strand, counting down.
AAGAACATTTAGTTCTAAGGTTCAGCACAAGAATATTATTAATGAAAAATGATAGAACCTAAAATCAACACAAAAACAAGATTCAAGAGTAGATCTACAAAATTTGAACCATAGAAATGTAAGAACAAGTGTAGATCTAAGATTTAATTGGTTTATTTTTTTTTTGAATCCACTCTAAACAGCACCAAACCACAAGACAATGGAGGATATATATGGAGAATAAGATGAAGAACAAGGAATTAAAGAGAATTCACCGAACAAAAAGATAGAGGAAGCAAAAGAACATCACCTAGATGAAGATGCTCTGATACCACATGATGTAAGCTCCATTGGAGCTTGTAGGCCTAGGATCTTCTTCATCAATGGATTCCTTTGCTTCATGGAAGATTAATGGCAGTGGAATGGAGAAGGAAGAGAGAGAGGAGATGCCACTTCAAGGAGAAGATGAGTCTAGAAGAAGCTCACCACCATAGGAGGCCATGGATAAGAGCTTGGAGGAAGAAGGAGATGAATGAAGGGAGAGGAAGAGAAGAGCACGAAATTTTGTGCTCTAAGAGAGCTCTGAAATCTGAAGTTTAATTTTCAAATGATCAAAGTTCCAAAAAATGCACACACAAGGTCTCTATTTATAGCCTAAGTGTCACACAAAATTGGAGGGAAATTTGAATTTTTATTCAAATTTCACTTGAATTTGAAATTGAATTTGTGGAGCCAAATTTTGGAGCCAAAATTTCACTAATTATGATTAGTGAATTTTAGCTATGGTTCAGCCCACTAATTCAAGATCAAGTCCAAGATTCTCCACTATGTATGCATAGGTGGCATGAGGCATGTAAAGCATGAAGCACATGCACAAAGTGTCACTATATGATGTGGTATTGGGATGTAGCAAGCAAATGCTCACCTCACCCTCTAAAATTTAATTGGATTGGGCTTCTCCCAATTCAATTAAATTTATTTTCCAACACACACATCAAATATTCACTTAATGTTTGTGAAATTACAAAACTACCCCTAATACAAAAACTAGTCTAGGTGTCCTAAAATACAAGGACTGAAAAATCCTACATTTCTAGGGTACCCTACCTACATTATGGAGCTCTAAATACAAGGACCAAATATAATGACATCCTAGTCTAATATGTACAAAGATAATTTGACCCAACCTTGGTACATGGGCTTAGAAATCTACCCTGAGGTTCATGAGAACCCTAGGGCCTTCTTCAGCAGCTCTAGCCCAATCCTCTTGGAGCCTCTTGCTCATGGCTCTAGTGACTGGTCCCTTCCAAGGAAGGATTGCATCAATATGTTTCTTCATAATCTATACCTTCTTTTTTATTGTATCCTTTTGCAACTAATCTAGCCTTATTCCTAATGATTATGCCATGTTCATCTAACTTATTCCTAAATACCCATTTTGTTCCTGTCATACCCTAATTTCGTCCGGGGACCTTTGCTTGATGACGTGCGACCATTCTTTGGTCCTCGTGAGATGCTTGGCACCCATCATTAGGCAATTTATGAAATTCCAAGACATGCCGAAAAACCAAAAAAAATATTGATGCACAATCCGTAAGTTTCCGTGACACACCGGAAATCAAATGGAAGCATCGTTGCATAATTAAGTGAGGTTCCGTAACATTCCGTAAGTCAAAAGGGGGATGATTATGTAATCCGCAAGGTTCCGTAACATTACGGAAAGAAAACAAGTATCGTTACGAAATTCGTAAGTTTCCGTAACTTTACGAAAAAAGAATCACCAAAAAAACAGCAGAGGGGGTGTACTTAGTAAAAATGGGGGTGCAAATAGCACCCAGGCCCACTTGGGCCCTCTAGAATATTCCTCCAGAAGGCTGTTGCTTCTGGAGGAAGCAACCTGGCTCGCCTGGGCGAGCTGGGCGGCAACCACCTCCCCTATTTTGCTATAAATAGGGGAGGAAGTGAAGAAGAAAAGGGTTCAGCCCCTTTGGCACTTCTCTCTCTTTCGAATTTGCTTGGAAAAATCGTTTCCGTGAAGAAAATCTAAGCCGAGGCGCTTCCGAAACGTTTCCGTAACGTTTTCCGTGAAGAATTTCGCAAAGGTTTCAACCGTTCTTCGACGTTCTTCATTCGTTCTTCATCGTTCTTCGATCTTCAACGGGTAAGTACCTCGAACCAAGCTTTTCGATTCATTCTATGTACCCGTAGTGGTCCACATTGTGTTTCGTGCATTTTTATTCTCGTTTTGTTTACTTTTTATACCCCCTGTTGACGTGCTTAAGCCATTTTACTTAAGTCATTTCTCGCTTAACTTAAAAATAAAATAAATTTCCACCGAACGTTTGAATTGTATTATCCATTAACTTCGGTTAAAATAAATTCCGACCGTTCGGTCGTGCCGTAACCACGTTGGAAATCAAAAAGAGGTAAAAAATAATATAATAATCAAAAAGACATCTTTTAGTAAAATAAAGCGGAAAATCAATCGGACGTTTTCTCTTTGGGATTTCTCATTCTTAATCGAATTGATTAATAACTAAAGTGAAACTAAAGGCTAAAATCAATTCGCCTAGTCAAGCTCGTCCATAAAAATAGGCTTTTGAAGTTTGTCATTTCGTTTTCTCACTAAGTAAAATGGATCATTTTTAAGGTCCAACGCCTTAAAATGATCACCTCTTAAAGTAAAAAAGGAATCACTTGATAAAAAAGAACTACGTAGGTCTGATTTTCTCATCCCAAATTGAGGAATACGTAGGAGCAAAGGGAAACACCCTTGTCGACCACAAAAAGAGAAAATATAAAAAGGGTATAAAGGATATAGAGACATAAAAAGGGAACATAAAAAATCAAAGTCATGTTTGCACATTCGATTAAAGGCTGCCGTCCCTTGGGGCGGACGTGTGGGGTGCTAATACCTTCCCCGTGCGTAAATACAACTCCCGAACCTTTCACTTAAAAGTTCGTAGATCGCGTCTTTTCCGGTTTTTTCGACGTTTTCCTCAAATAAACGTTGGTGGCGACTCCGCGCGTATTCCTTTCGTGGAACACGCATCCCGCGAGTCACGCGTCGCCCTCCCGCCGAAGGGTAGGTTGCGACAGTTGGCGACTCCACTGGGGACTGTTTTTTAGAGAGTTAGGCCATTTAATCTTGTGCAATGTTTTACCGTGACTTACCCCTTTGTTGGTTTCTTTTCATTTCTTGTGTATATAAACTCTTTGTTGCTTTTAGTGCGTTTTAAATGTATGCATGAAGTAAATATTTATTCATTTGATGCACACAAACACCAACACTATTTGCACACACTGTGTGTGAAAAAAGGGCCCTATACCCGGGTTCATGGGAGCATAAGGAGTGGAGGTGAATCTGTGATCATGCTAGGTCTCCGACTTGCTTGATTACAGTGAACCCTCATCTAGAGCTTTTCTCTTTGAAAACCTATTGTTGCTAGTAGTCCCTACTGCTACAATATGTTCTTCAAAGGGGATGATACCTCTAGAAACCATCAAGAGAGATATAACTACCTTGGGGATTATTGCTAAAAGCCTAGTTAGTTCTCTCCCTTGTAGGTCCCTTAAATAGGGGCACGAAGCAAACACGCTGCGTGCCATTTTTCACACTGCCATGCATGAGTATCATATACCCTTTTCCTTATGTTCGGTAAATATTGTCATACTGTGCACATTCCCGCATTGTGTCTTTTGCATAGGCATTGCATATGGGTTCTGTCTTGATCCCTACTGTAAACAAACCAACGGAGGGTCCGTGTCGCCTTCTTAAAAACGTGCGTTGGGGCATTTCGTTACCCCTAGACGCCGTATCTAAGAAGGGGACAAATTCCCCGGACCCCCGCATTCCTAGATTGCATCTGTGTCATATGCATTCCATCATGCATTCATCCATCCCACCCATGAGATATCGGAGTTTTGATTTGCACTAGCTTTTATCTCACTTTAGTAAGCATGGGAACAAATCAAACCGGCAAGAGGTTCTACCAAGTCAAGGTCAAAAGCCTAGATACCACCAGCATCAAGGAATTAGGGCGGTTGATGGAACCCCTCCAAATGCAAACCTTCCGCAAGACTTACGGAAAGATCTTAGAGTTGACCATAGCAGAGGTGTCCATAGAAGCCATTGTATCACTTACCCAATACTACGACCAGCCTTTGAGGTGCTTCACATTCGGAGACTTCCAATTAGAACCAACCATTGAAGAATTTGAGGAAATTCTAGGATGTCCCCTCGGGGGAAGAAAACCATATCTTTCCTCCGGGTGTCTCCCCTCTTTGAGCAGAATTGCAACTGTGGTCAAGGATTCAGCAAGAGGTTTGGACCGCATAAAACAGATTCGGAACGGCATAGCGGGCCTACCACAGAAGTACCTAGAAGACAAGGCGAGGGGTATGGCCCATCAAGGAGACTGGATCCCGTTTATGGATGTGTTAGCTTTGCTAATTTTTGGGGTCGTCCTCTTTCCAAACGTGGATGGTTTGGTAGACCTAGCAGCAATCGACGCTTTCCTTGCCTACCACCATAGCAAGGAAAGTCCGGTTGTAGCTGTCTTGGCAGATCTATTTGACACGTTTGACCGAAGGTGCGAAAAGAGTAGCGCACGGATCATCTGTTGCTTACCCGCCCTCTGTGTTTGGTTGGTTTCGCACTTGTTCCAACAAGACACAAGACATCCATGTCCGCTCCTGAGCCATCGCTCGTGTAATGAAAAGAGGAGAATAGATTGGGACCGGCTCTTGGCCGGGATAGGAGGTAGAACAATCAGTTGGTTCCCCCGATGGAAGGAAGGAAAAGAAGGAGTCCTTTTCTCATGTGGAAGATACCCAAACATTCCGCTGGTAGGAACGAGGGGTTGTATTAACTACAATCCCGCGCTCGCTATAAGACAACTAGGGTACCCCATGAGGGGAGCACCGACGGAAGAAAGCATGTCTCCTTTCCTTGTGAGGGATTTCGGCGCACAAAATTCCAAGACTATACAAAGAATCCATAAGGCATGGGAAACCCCGTTAAGGAAAGATCAAGAGCTTAGAGGCATTCGTAATGGCATCATTGGTGGGTACCACGAATGGCTGAAAGTTCATATACGAGGTTTAGATTGGCTCGCCAAGTTAAAAGTCGTCAGCGAAGAGAATTTTGAAGCACCGGAAGAAGACAAAGAAGTCCAAGCTCTCAAAAGCGAGTTAGGAAAGGCAAAACTTGCCAAGGAGAAGTTCAAGTTGGCCGCTACACACGTTCGGAAGGAGTGTGCCGGGTTACGGGAAGAGAATGCAATTACCGCAAGAGCCCTTGAACAAGAGACCAAGAGGGCTCGCAAGGAAGAGTATGGCCGGAACAAATTTCGCGGAGCTCTATGGGGTAGCAATAGTGAACTCAAGTTGCGAAGGGAAGAAAGGGACCAGTCGCGAGCACATGGCATGGTTTTGAAAGAGGAGTTAGTTGCCTGTTCAAGGTCCAAAAGAAGCTTGTCTCAGCGTTTATGCGAGACGGAGACCAACATGCTAGCTATCATCGCCAAGTACCAAGAAGAGTTAGGTCTAGCCGCGGCCCACGAGCATAGGATTGCGGACGAATATGCCCAAGTATACGCGGAAAAAGAGGCTAGAGGAAGGGTGATCGACTCTTTACACCAAGAGGCAACCATGTGGATGGATCGGTTTGCTCTTACCTTGAACGGGAGTCAAGAACTTCCCCGATTGTTAGCCAAGGCCAAGGCGATGGCAGACACCTACTCCGCCCCCGAAGAGATTCGTGGGCTTCTCGGCTATTGTCAGCATATGATAGACTTAATGGCCCACATAATTAGAAATCGTTAGGAAACTTGTATGGTCTCTCAGACCTTGACTAGATACGACTTCCTTTTTGAAATAAAATGAGTTGGTCCCATGTTTCTACTCCAAAAAGCTTGTGCAAATCAAGTCACTCCCGCATTTTATCTCTAGCATGCATTGTATGTTGGTCTCGTCCTTTGTCACGGGAAGCCGGAAGGTCCATATCACCTTCTTAATTGTACACATGGGGCACTGCGCCCCCAAATGCGCAAGTAAGAAGGTCCATATCACCTTCTTAATTGTACACATGGTCATTCCCAAGTTCAAGGTGCTGGACTTTGACAAGTACAAGGGGACTACTTGTCTCAAGAACTATCTAAAGATGTATTGTCAGAAGATGGGGGAATACGCAAAAGATGAGGAATTGCTGATACATTCCTTCCAAGAAAGTCTTACTGGGGTAGCTGTTACCTGGTACACTAACTTGGAACCTTCCCGAGTCCATTCTTGGAAGGACCTAATGGTTGCCTGTGTTAGGCAGTATCAGTACAATTTTGATATGGTTCTGAATAGGATGCAACTACAGAACATGTGCAAAAAGGGGGACGGATCTTTCAAAGAACACGCCCAAAAGGTGGAGGGATCTGGCGGCCCAGGTGGTACCCCCAATAATGGAAAGGGAGACAATAATCGTGATGGTAGACACATTATTGATACTCCACTATGAAAAGATGGTGGGCTGCGCACCCTCAAAGCTTTGCAGATTTGGTCTTCGCCAGTGAAAGGATCGATGTGGGTCTGAAAAAAAAGGGCAAATTTGATCATCCTACTAGGACGACTGAGAAAACTGGGGCAAATAAAGAGGGTGAGGATAAGGGAGAAACCCATGCTGTGACTGCCATTCCTGTACGACCAAGTTTCCCACCAACCCAACAATATCTTTACTCAGCCAATAACAAACCTTCTCCTTACCCACCACCCAGGTATCCACAAAGGCCATCCCTAAATCTACCACAAAGTCTGTCTACCGCACTTCCAATGACGAACACCACCTTTAGCACAAACCAAAAACACCAACCAAGAAGTGAATTTTGCAGCGAGAAAGCCTGTAGAATTCACCCCAATTCCAGTGTCCTATGCTGACTTGCTCCCATATCTACTTGATAATTCAATGGTAGCCATAACCCTAGCCAAGGTTCATCAACCTCCACTTTTCTGAGGATACGACTCGAATGCAACGTGTGCTTATCGTGGAGGAGCCCTGGGGCATTCCATTGAGCATTGTATGACCCCGAAGCATAAAGTGTGAAGTCTAATTGATACGGGCTGGCTGAAATTTGAGGAGAATTGCGTGTAAATCCTGACATTGACAAGAGATGCCACACATGGGGCAATTTTGAAAGCTGTTGTTAGGTGTCCCTAATGACTCATCAGGGTTTCCAAGTTTATGCCATTATTGTAAACCACAGCTACAATGTTAAATGAAATGGATAAAGTTGATATCTTTGTCCCTCATCCTCTCACAAACGCATGTTTGCTTATTCAACTTTCACCGGAATGTGGGTGTAAGCCATTGGTCTGTTTGCTCAAGCAACCTGCGCTCCTGAGTGTTGGCTTCCAAGACCGTTCAATCAGAGATTACTCATCTTGCACGTTGGTGGGGGTGCCGTAAAACAACGAGCAAAGTTCAAAACAAATAAGTTTCAAAATAAAAAATAAAAAGGCATTTGATTGACTGTGTTTTCAAGTAAAAATATAGACGTTCATGTGACCTCATTTTGTCTTTTTAGAGAGAAGTGAGTTATCAAGAATAGGATGTTGGACAAATGGCCTCAGTTACCTTAAGAAAAAGGGGGGTTGAATTAAGATGCAAAGACTATTCCCCAATTGAACTATCAATCTCTCTTTTCGGATTAACAATGCACACAGGGATAACCCTTCCCTTGTGTTCAGGAATCCTCTACAACAAGAGACCCACGGTCTCTTAATCCCTTTTCAGAAATAAGAAGAAGAGAAGAAGAGGTCTCTCGTAAAAGAGGTAGATTGTAAAATGAAGATCAATAAAAAATTCCTTATTGAATAAGCAAGTGGTTGACCAAGGAATCTTTTTGAGAGGATAAGACATTTCAGTTCAGAAAAACTCTTGATCTTTCGAGAGGATAAAACTGTTTGAGCAATGAAAACTCTCTTTAAAACATTTGAATGGCCGTTCATAAAACATTTGAATAGATATGTCTCTTGGAAATTATTTTCTGAAAATCCCCTCTGGTAATCAATTACAAGACTTATGTAATCGATTACAGGTTTTAAAAATTTGTATTAAAACATTTTCAACTACTGGTAATCGATTATCAGAGAGCAAATCTCAATTTGAAATGATAGAATTCTTTGGTCAAACCTTTTGTTTGTTTCAATTTGGAAACTTCTTCCTAAAGATTCTAAGAGATCAAACTTGATCATATATCTTGACTTTCTTGGATTCTCGTCTTGAATAAAACTTAGAAGTACTTGATCCTTTAGCATCATCAAGACATCAAAACATCTTGCTTAAATCCATCAGCTGAAAAATCCTTCAACTATTTCTCGTCCTTGGAAAATTCTTTTTGCAAGAATCAACTGCTTCTTTCATTCTTCCTCACTACGAGGTCGTGAAAACAAGACAACACTTGGTACCTCTAAGCCCTACACTGGGGCAACGAAAGGCACCATGCAAAAACCTCAAGCGAACCTAGGGGCAGATTAGAAGTTCTCACCCAATAGGTTCCCTCCTACAAGGCCATGACGAAAGACAACGATTGGTACCTCAAAGCCTTACACTGGGGCAATGAGGGGCGCCGTGCATGAGCCTCAAGTGAACCTAGGGGCAGATTAGAAGTTCTCACCCAATAGGTTCCCTCCTACAAGGTCATGACGAAAGACAACGATTGGTACCTCAAAGCCTTACACTGGGGCAATGAGGGGCATCGTGCATGAGCCTCAAGTGAACATAGGGGTAGATCAAAAGTTCTCACCTGTCGATGTTTTTAAACAAGAAAAAGAAAAGGGGGGACAAACCCTAGGTTTTCAATGGATTGATCAAACATCAAACGACTCCATTGCCGTCACTCCAAAATGGTCAAGTGACTAAATCAAACAGAACACACACTCTGAGGGAGTTCCCGGAGAGATTTGCAAAAAAGATAGGATGAGGTTGCATGAATTATCACCTCTTTCAAAAGGACAGTCAGTCTGTGTTTTCCAAAAAAAAAAAAAAAAAAATTAAATCAAAATCAAAATCACAAAATAGGGAAAGAATGTCATGAACATTGTACAACTTTCCATTACATTGCATTGTTTCATATGAAGTCTGCATTTACCAAAATTTCACGACAAAGGTTGCGTGCATCTGCATCCCCAAAAATTATGTTAACTGCATAGATTTCCTACATCTAATGTCCAAATCTTGTGGATTTGGGATGACCGGCCCTATCGATGAGTCGATCTCTTGCTTTCTCATAAGGGTGGACCCTTGGGTACTTGTACCTATCACCTTTAGAGGACTACACGTCCTCGCCTTGAGAGGACTACATGTCCTCACCTTCAGAGGGCTACATGTCCTCGCCATCAGAGGACTTCATGTCCTCGCCATCAGAGGGCTGCACGCCCTCACCTCCAGAGGACTACCTGTCCTCGCCTTGAGAGGGCTACACGCCCTCACCTTGGGTACTAGTTACCCTCACCGTTGAGAGGACTACACGTCCTCGCCATCAGAGGGCTGCACGCCCTCACCTTCAGAGGACTACACGTCCTCGCCTTGAGAGGGCTACACGCCCTCACCTTGGGTACTAGTTACCCTCACCGTTGAGAGGACTACACGTCCTCGCCTTGAGAGGACTGCATATCCTCACCTTCAGAGGGCTACATGTCCTCGCCATCAGAGGACTTCATGTCCTCGCCATCAGAGGGCTGCACGCCCTCACCTCCAGAGGACTACCTGTCCTCGCCTTGAGAGGGCTACACGCCCTCACCTTGGGTACTAGTTACCCTCACCGTTGAGAGGACTACACGTCCTCGCCTGGAGAGGACTACACGTCCTCAGCATCAGAGGGCTGCACGCCCTCACCTCTAGAGGACTACATGTCCTCGCCTTGAGAGGGCTACACGCCCTCACCTTGGGTACTAGTTACCCTCACCGTTGAGGGGACTACACGTCCTCGCCTCCAGAGGACTACATGTCCTCGCCTTGAGAGGGCTACACGCCCTCACCTTGGGAACTAGTTACCCTCACCGTTGAGAGGACTACACGTCCTCGCCTTGAGAGGACTACACGTCCTCACCATCAGAGGGCTGCACGCCCTCACCTCTAGAGGACTACATGTCCTCGCCTTGAGAGGGCTACACGCCCTCACCTTGGGTACTAGTTACCCTCACCGTTGAGAGGACTACACGTCCTCGCCTGGAGAGGACTACACGTCCTCACCATCAGAGGGCTGCACGCCCTCACCTCTAGAGGACTACATGTCCTCGCCTTGAGAGGGCTACACGCCCTCACCTTGGGTACTAGTTACCCTCACCGTTGAGGGGACTACACGTCCTCGCCTCCAGAGGACTACATGTCCTCGCCTTGAGAGGGCTACACGCCCTCACCTTGGGTACTAGTTACCCTCACCGTTGAGAGGACTACACGTCCTCGCCTTGAGAAGACTACACGTCCTCACCATCAGAGGGCTGCACGCCCTCACCTCTAGAGGACTACATGTCCTCGCCTTGAGAGGGCTACACGCCCTCACCTTGGGTACTAGTTACCCTCACCGTTGAGGGGACTACACGTCCTCGCCTTGAGAGGACTACACGTCCTCACCATCAGAGGGCTACACATCCTCACCTTCAGAGGGCTACACGCCCTCGCCATCAGAGGACTGCATGTCCTCACCTTCAGAGGACTGCATGTCCTTACCTTCAGAGGGCTACACGCCCTCGCCATCAGAGAACTGCATGTCCTCACCTTCGTAGGGCTACACGCCATCACCTTTAGAGGACCACACGTCCTCACTTTCAGAGGGCTACACGCCCTCGCCTTGAGAGGACTACACGTCCTCACCATCAGAGGGCTGCACGCCCTCACCTCCAGAGGACTACCTGTCCTCGCCTTGAGAGGGCTACACGCCCTCACCTTGGGTACTAGTTACCCTCACCGTTGAGAGGACTACACGTCCTCGCTTGGAGAGGACTACACGTCCTCAACATCAGAGGGCTGCACGCCCTCACCTCTAGAGGACTACATGTCCTCGCCTTGAGAGGGCTACACGCCCTCACCTTGGGTACTAGTTACCCTCACCGTTGAGGGGACTACACGTCCTCGCCTCTAGAGGACTACATGTCCTCGCCTTGAGAGGGCTACACGCCCTCACCTTGGGTACTAGTTACCCTCACCGTTGAGAGGGCTACACGCCCTCACCTTGGGTACTAGTTACCCTCACTGTTGAGGGGACTACACGTCCTCGCCTCCAGAGGACTACATGTCCTCGCCTTGAGAGGGCTACACGCCCTCACCTTGGGTACTAGTTACCCTCACCGTTGAGAGGACTACACGTCCTCGCCTGGAGAGGACTACACGTCCTCACCATCAGAGTGCTGCACGCCCTCACCTCTAGAGGACTACATGTCCTCGCCTTGAGAGGGCTACACGCCCTCACCTTGGGTACTAGTTACCCTCACCGTTGAGGGGACTACACGTCCTCGCCTCCAGAGGACTACATGTCCTCGCCTTGAGAGGGCTACACGCCCTCACCTTGGGTACTAGTTACCCTCACCGTTGAGAGGACTACACGTCCTCGCCTTGAGAAGACTACACGTCCTCACCATCAGAGGGCTGCACGCCCTCACCTCTAGAGGACTACATGTCCTCGCCTTGAGAGGGCTACACGCCCTCACCTTGGGTACTAGTTACCCTCACCGTTGAGGGGACTACACGTCCTCGCCTTGAGAGGACTACACGTCCTCACCATCAGAGTGCTACACATCCTCACCTTCAGAGGGCTACACGCCCTCGCCACCAGAGGACTGCATGTCCTCACCTTCAGAGGACTGCATGTCCTTACCTTCAGAGGGCTACACGCCCTCGCCATCAGAGAACTGCATGTCCTCACCTTCGTAGGGCTACACGCCCTCACCTTTAGAGGACCACACGTCCTCACTTTCAGAGGGCTACACGCCCTCGCCTTGAGAGGACTACACGTCCTCACCATCAGAGGGCTGCACGCCCTCACCTCCAGAGGACTACCTGTCCTCGCCTTGAGAGGGCTACACGCCCTTACCTTGGGTACTAGTTACCCTCACCGTTGAGAGGACTACACGTCCTTGCCTGGAGAGGACTACACGTCCTCACCATCAGAGGGCTGCACGCCCTCACCTCTAGAGGACTACATGTCCTCGCCTTGAGAGGGCTACACGCCCTCACCTTGGGTACTAGTTACCCTCACCGTTGAGGGGACTACACGTCCTCGCCTCCAGAGGACTACATGTCCTCGCCTTGAGAGGGCTACACGCCCTCACCTTGGGTACTAGTTACCCTCACCGTTGAGAGGACTACACGTCCTCGCCTTGAGAGGACTACACGTCCTCACCATCAGAGGGCTGCACGCCCTTACCTCTAGAGGACTACATGTCCTCGCCTTGAGAGGGCTACACGCCCTCACCTTGGGTACTAGTTACCCTCACCGTTGAGGGGACTACACGTCCTCGCCTTGAGAGGACTACACGTCCTCACCAACAGAGGGCTACACATCCTCACCTTCAGAGGGCTACACGCCCTCGCCATCAGAGGACTGCATGTCCTCACCTTCAGAGGACTGCATGTCCTTACCTTCAGAGGGCTACACGCCCTCGCCATCAGAGAACTGCATGTCCGCACCTTCGTAGGGCTACACGCCCTCACCTTTAGAGGACCACACGTCCTCACTTTCAGAGGGCTACACGCCCTCGCCTTGAGAGGACTACACGTCCTCACCATCAGAGGGTTGCACGCCCTCACCTCTAGAGGACTACACGTCCTCGCCTTCAGAGGACTGCACGTCCTCACCTTCAGAAGGCTACACGCCCTCGCCTTTAGAGGGCTACGCGTCCTCACTTTCAGTGGGCTCCATATCCACACCTTAAGATAATTTAAGGTCCTCTATCCTTAAATGCTTAACCGAGACTTGCACTCCCGGTTAAGGGACCAGTAGTTTCCTTTTAACGGTTCCTGGGCCCCCCCCCTGATATTGGAGGAGGGCCAACTGTGCGAGCACAACCAGAGAGGGAGGCTATCACACAGCTATTATGCATACCGGGGCAAGATTTCACCCGGGCCACTGCAAAGAGACGAGTGTGGATCATGCGCACCAACATGACCACTCTTACACAGATATAAATGACGTTGTTACTTAGCAACATTCTGCCCAGTGATCGTAATGCCAATCTCCCCCTGCAGATGTATCGGTTGGTCTGTGTCGTCATGACATAGGTAAGTATGCACATGGTTCAATTGATTTCTGATGTCATCTATTGTTTGTAGGGATCGCGCCCACAAGACGCTCAGTGGGCCCAAAGAAGTCCAACAGGGCCCTGGGGTTTCCAGCTCTGGTTACGGGCCTCTGTATTCCTACAGGGTGCCCGTACCCCCCCGGCAAGGTCACGTCATCATAGGTAAGTATGCACATCGCTCAACTGATTTCTGATTTCATCTATTGTTTGCAGGGATCGCGCCTGCAAGACACCCAGTGGACCCGAAGAAGTCCAACAGGGTCTTGGAGTTGTCAAGCTCTAATTACGGGTCTCTGTCAGTTCTACGGAGTACCTGTCACCTCCAGCAAGGGCATCAGACCCCCTACTAATCGAGCTTTCATCAAGAAGTACTGCACCCCCAGGCAGGCGCAGGGCGAAACACCACAGCGGCATTAGGATGGCCGGTAGCGGGCAATAGACACACCGCCACCACCTCTAGAGTTCACCTCAGCTCATCCGCAAAAAGGTTAGAGCGTTGCCTACGACACATGGCCGACCAGCAGGTGACCAAGTCCAAAGCCAAAGGTAAGCAAAGTACTAGGTCAGTGACCGACAAATCATAAGGCGTCCAGCTAAAGACGTTAAAGAAGCGCTACTAGGAGGCAACCTAGTACCTTTTGAATCTATGCTTGTTATTTGATCACTTTTCATAGTAAGACACACCTAGTTGCTCATGATCCTAGGAATTTAAATAAAACAAGCGCAAGCTCGGAAGGTAGTCATACCTCACAAAATATATATATGTATGTTTAGGTAGTGAAAATACCTTAGATATGCATGTATGTAAACAAAAAAAACACTTCACAAAATATATATGTATGTTTAGGTAGAAAGATACCTTAGATATGCATGTATGTAAACAAAAAAATACTTCACAAAATATATATATGTATGTTTAGGTAGAGAGATACCTTAGATGTGCGTGTATGTAAACAAAAAAATACTTCACAAAATATATATTTGTATGTTTAGGTAGAGAGATACCTTAGATGTGCGTGTATGTAGCAAAAAAATACCTCACAAAACATATATATGTATGTTTAGGTGGCAAGATACCTTGGATATGCATGTATATAGCAAAAATACGTCACAAAAATATGCACATGTTTAGGTAGCAAAATACCTCATGAAAAAAAAAGAAGAAAAAAAAAACAAACAAGAAAAAGAAATAAACAAATGATAATGATAAAAAAAAAAGAAGGAGAAAAAAGAAAAAAATAAGTTGTCAAGCTGAAAAACCAACATGCTTTTGAAAAGAGATGACTTCCAACTTTTCTTTGGAAAAATTCACTGATCATAACTAGTTTTTGAAAAAAATGTGTATACACCTGAAGGGTGAATGCTGTGAAGATTTTCCCAGACGCCCAAAATGGACTCGGATGAATGCACAAATTGATAAAAGAACATATTTTGGAAACGTTGGGTTGACTAAAATAGAGGAAATGAATCCTGAGCCCTAGCATCACATGACTATAAAAATTTGACACTTGAGTGTCCGCATAGGTGCATGCATAACCAGTTTTGCATAAAATTTCCAAATCGTCATTTTTGCATTTGTGTCATGGAAATAATGTGGGGCATCCCTTTTTATCCTTGAACCAAACCAAACCCTGACATGTATCATGTCTAGCCATTCTACAAGCCTTGAGCCAAAATCCTGACTCACCATAAACCTTACCCTCGGAAGCAAAAAAAAAAAAAAAAAAAAAAAAAAAAAAAAAAGAAGGAAAGGAAATTTCCAATCAAAGAGAAAGCAAAAAAGGAAGGAAAGGAAATTCCCAATCAAAGAAAAAGCAAAAAAGGAAGGAAAGGAAATTCCCAATCAAAGAGTGGGAGAAAGAGAAAAAAGAAAAGAAAGGAAATTCCCAATCAGAGAGTGGGAGAAAGAAAAAAGAAAAGAAAGAAAATTCCCAACCAAAGAATGGGAGAAAGTAAAAAAGAAGGAAGCTCCTGGTCAAAGAAACCAGAAGAAATGTGCAGAAAGGTCTTTGGACCAGACAATATCTGAACAGTACAGAATTGTCATCAAATGAACAAAAGAAAGAAAAGGAAACCATGACCTAAAGTGGTCTTCTCCCTTTGATTACCAACCAAAATCCTGTGCGTCGGTGACTTGTTCGCCTCGCGCAAAACCAAAACAGAAAAGGAAAAGGCAAAAAAATAATCAAAAGCCGAAAAACTCCCCAAAAGAACCCATTCCCAAGGGAAGTCCTATTTGATCCATGATCACGCATGTAATTTTTGATTTGATAGGAAATAATTTGCAAAGTCAAGTCATGACATATCTATGGTTCGGAATTAGGATGAAACACTTACCTGTGCGAGATTGATACACTTTGAGTGGATTTCTTCTATTTTTGTCGAACCCAGTGTTTCCTCTAAATGGTCATTTAGAAACGAAATGCTAACATCCAAAATCTCATTTATGGTTATGGGAGATTTCATCAGCAGACTCTCCTTCCCCGGTAGACGCATTGTTTTTCACTCAAAAAAGCATATGCTGCTCTAAATCAGTTGGAATATTTGTCTCTTTGCTAAAGCATGTTTGCATTTTAGTGGAGAAAACATCGAGACTTTTTCAAGTCTCACAAGTTATCCAGAACTACGTAGGTCTGAGTTCCTCATTGGAGGATACGTAGGAGCAAGAGCCTCGCTTTTGTCGACCACACCGCCTTTTGTTGTCATGACTCAAGAGCTGGTAGCCCGCGGAGACACCTTATGGTTATCCGCACCTCGTCATTCAGTGACCCAAAGCGTGATTCACGAGCAGAGACCAATATGGTCATCTGCGCCCTTTCCGGAGATGTCAGCATTTTCCGATGGAGACTTTTCAAGTCTCACAAGTTATCAAGAACTACGTAGGTCTGAATTCCTCATTGGAGGATACGTAGGAGCAAGAGCCTTGCTTTTGTCGGCCGCCCCATAATCTTTGTCATACTGACCCTGAGGTCATGTGACATGCACCCTTGTATCATCTAGAGGCGGCGGGCCCGATGATACGCGGAGATACCTTACGGTTATCCGCACCCTTTTGTCATCCAGAGGCGGCGGGCCCGATGACAAGCAGAGACCAAGTTTGGTCATTCTGCACCCTTGTATCATCCAGAGGCGGCGGGCCCGATGATACGCGGAGATACCTTACGGTTATCCGCACCCTTTTGTCATCCAGAGGCGGCGGGCCTGATGACAAGCAGAGACCAAGTTTGGTCATTCTGCACCCTTGTATCATCCAGAGGCGGCGGGCCCGATGATACGCGGAGATACCTTACGGTTATTCGCACCCTTTTGTCATCCAGAGGCGGCGGGCCCGATGACAAGCAGAGACCAAGTTTGGTCATTCTGCACCCTTGTATCATCCAGAGGCGGCGGGCCCGATGATACGCGGAGATACCTTACGGTTATCCGCACCCTTTTGTCATCCAGAGGCGGCGGGCCCGATGACAAGCAGAGACCAAGTTTGGTCATTCTGCACCCTTGTATCATCCAGAGGCGGCGGGCCCGATGATACGCGGAGATACCTTACGGTTATTCGCACCCTTTTGTCATCCAGAGGCGGCGGGCCCGATGACAAGCAGAGACCAAGTTTGGTCATTCTGCACCCTTGTATCATCCAGAGGCGGCGGGCCCGATGATACGCGGAAATACCCGAGTGGTTATCCGTATAAACATTTTTTTGCTATCTGTAAGACAGAACGCTTGATAGCATGCAGAGGCTGACACAGTCTTCTGCACCTTTTGTTCCTCCGGGAACAACAAAGTCATTTACGTGCGGAAATTTCATGGTCACCCGCGACCATTCTTTGGTCATACACTGATTTTCGTCCGGGGACCTTTGCTTGATGACATGCGACCATTCTTTGGTCCTTGTGAGGTGCTTGGCATCCATCATTAGGCAATTTGTGAAATTCTAGGGACGACAAGTCATGGTCACCCGCGACTCTCGTCAACCGAGAGGAGCGAAATTAGTGTCATACACTGATTTTCGTCCGGGGACCTTTGCTTGATGACATGTGACCATTCTTTGGTCCTTGTGAGGTGCTTGGCATCCATCATTAGGCAATCTGTGAAATTTTGGGAACAACAAGTCATTTGCATGTGGAGATTTTATGGTCACCTGCGACTCTCGTCAAATCGAGAGGAACGAAATTAGTGTCTTATCTTTACTTTCCTTTTATCTCCAATAAAAGACAAGTAAAGAGGGGCAACTGTCATACCCTAATTTCGTCCGGGGACCTTTGCTTGATGACGTGCGACCATTCTTTGGTCCTCGTGAGATGCTTGGCACCCATCATTAGGCAATTTATGAAATTCCAAGACATGCCGAAAAACCAAAAAAAATATTGATGCACAATCCGTAAGTTTCCGTGACACACCGGAAATCAAATGGAAGCATCGTTGCATAATTAAGTGAGGTTCCGTAACATTCCGTAAGTCAAAAGGGGGATGATTATGTAATCCGCAAGGTTCCGTAACATTACGGAAAGAAAACAAGTATCGTTACGAAATTCGTAAGTTTTCGTAACTTTACGAAAAAAGAATCACCAAAAAAACAGCAGAGGGGGTGTACTTAGTAAAAATGGGGGTGCAAATAGCACCCAGGCCCACTTGGGCCCTCTAGAATATTCCTCCAGAAGGCTGTTGCTTCTAGAGGAAGCAACCTGGCTCGCCTGGGCGAGCTGAGCTCGCTTGGGCGAGCTGGGCGGCAACCACCTCCCCTATTTTGCTATAAATAGGGGAGGAAGTGAAGAAGAAAAGGGTTCAGCCCCTTTGGCACTTCTCTCTCTTTCGAATTTGCTTGGAAAAATCGTTTCCATGAAGAAAATCTAAGCCGAGGCGCTTCCGAAACGTTTCCGTAACGTTTTCCGTGAAGAATTTCGCAAAGGTTTCAACCGTTCTTCGACGTTCTTCATTCGTTCTTCATCGTTCTTCGATCTTCAACGGGTAAGTACCTCGAACCAAGCTTTTCGATTCATTCTATGTACCCGTAGTGGTCCACATTGTGTTTCGTGCATTTTTATTCTCGTTTTGTTTACTTTTTATACCCCCTGTTGACGTGCTTAAGCCATTTTACTTAAGTCATTTCTCGCTTAACTTAAAAATAAAATAAATTTCCACCGAACGTTTGAATTGTATTATCCATTAACTTCGGTTAAAATAAATTCCGACCGTTCGGTCGTGCCGTAACCACGTTGGAAATCAAAAAGAGGTAAAAAAATAATATAATAATCAAAAAGACATCTTTTAGTAAAATAAAGCGGAAAATCAATCGGACGTTTTCTCTTTGGGATTTCTCATTCTTAATCGAATTGATTAATAACTAAAGTGAAACTAAAGGCTAAAATCAATTCGCCTAGTCAAGCTCGTCCATAAAAATAGGCTTTTGAAGTTTGTCATTTCGTTTTCTCACTAAGTAAAATGGATCATTTTTAAGGTCCAACGCCTTAAAATGATCACCTCTTAAAGTAAAAAAGGAATCACTTGATAAAAAAGAACTACGTAGGTCTGATTTTCTCATCCCAAATTGAGGAATACGTAGGAGCAAAGGGAAACACCCTTGTCGACCACAAAAAGAGAAAATATAAAAAGGGTATAAAGGATATAGAGACATAAAAAGGGAACATAAAAAATCAAAGTCATGTTTGCACATTCGATTAAAGGCTGCCGTCCCTTGGGGCGGACGTGTGGGGTGCTAATACCTTCCCCGTGCGTAAATACAACTCCCGAACCTTTCACTTAAAAGTTCGTAGATCGCGTCTTTTCCGGTTTTTCCGACGTTTTCCTCAAATAAACGTTGGTGGCGACTCCGCGCGTATTCCTTTCGTGGAACACGCATCCCGCGAGTCACGCGTCGCCCTCCCGCCGAAGGGTAGGTTGCGACAGTTCCTATGATAGGGTAGTTTTCAGGTTTCTTTACTAGTTCCCACACATTTTTTCTTTCAAACTGATTTAGTTTTTCTTGCATAGCAACTATCCAATGATCATCTATTATGGCTTCATTTATATTTTTAGGTTCAACCATAGACACAAAAGCCATATTATTGCATAAATCTTTAAGAGAATGTCTAGTTGTTATCCCTTTTGAGATATCACCTATAATGTTGTCAAGGGGATGATCTTTTGAAGCTTTCCATTCTTTTGGAAGTTCATCATTTGATTTGGCTTCTTCTGGAGGATCTTCATTTCTTCCTTTCCCTTTTCCTTTAGAATCTTGTCCATGAATATGCGTTTGTTCTACAGATTCTGCAACATCATCTAAAATATCCTTTCTTGGAGAAATAGCATTAGACTCATCAAAGGAAACATGAATAGATTCTTCAATAGTCATGGTTATTTTATTATATATTCTATAAGCTTTACTATGCAAGGAGTATCCAAGGAAAATTCCTTCATCTGACTTAGCGTCAAATTTTCCTAAGTTTTCTTTACCATTGTTTAATACAAAGCATTTGCAACCAAAAACATGAAGATGTGAAATGTTGGGTTTTCTACCATTAAACAGTTCATATGGAGTTTTCTTTAAAATGGGTCTTATTAAAGCCCTATTCATGATATAACATGCAGTATTAATGGCTTCAGCCCAAAAATATTTTGGAAGAGGAGTATCATTCAATAAAGTTCTAGCAATCTCTTCCAAAGACCTATTTTTCCTTTCAACAACTCCATTTTGTTGAGGGGTTCTAGGTGCAGAAAAATTATGTTCAATGCCATGTTTTTCACAAAATAAATCAAATTCTTTATTTTCAAATTCACCCTCATGATCACTCCTAATAGATATAATTTTGAGATTTTTCTTATTTTGAATAACTTTTGCAAGTTTTCTAAATGCTTGAAATGCATTATTATTATGAGTGATAAATAATGTCCAAGTGTATCTAGAATAGTCATCAACTATAACAAGGGCATAGTAACTTCCTCCAAGACTCATGATTCTAGAAGGTCCAAACAAATCCATGTGTAATAATTGTAAAGGTTGAGTAGTTGAAACAATGTTTTTGGATTTGAATGAAACTCTAGTTTGTTTTCCTTTTTGACATGCATCACATAGTCTATCTTTTTCAAATTTTAGTTTTGGAAAACCAACAACTAAATCTTTTGAAATCAATTTATTTAAGTGTTCCATGTTTATGTGAGCAATACGTTTATGCCATAGCCATGGATCATCATCTTTGCTAAGAAAACATTTATTATTATCTAGTTTTTGACTTAAGTCTATCATACAAACATTGTTAACTCTATACCCTATATGCTTTATATTAGTATCATGTTTATGTTCGATAAGACATTTTTGAGAATCAAATGATACTAGATAGCCCTTATCACATAATTGACAAACACTAAGCAAGTTGTGCTTAAGGCCTTCAACAAGTAGAACATTTTCAATGGAGTTTGAAGAATTCGTACCTATTTTTCCAACTCCAAGAATTCTACCTTTGTTGTTATCACCATAAGTAACATGCCCACTTTTCTTGGGAGAGATATGTGTGAATTTTGATGAATCTCCCGTCGTATGCTTTGAACAGCCGCTATCTATGTATCATTTCTTCTTCAAAGATACCTACATGATTAAGTTTGTGACTTAGGTACCCTAACTTTATTGGGTCCTTGTGTGTTAGTGTTGACTAAAGATCCTTTTGGGACCCATATCATTTTGATATTGTTGCAATTTTTCCTAAAATAACATGTAGATGTGCCATGCCCTTTTCTTCCACAATAGAAACATGTAATGAAAGGAGAATTGTATTTTTGTGAGAAAGAAAATAAATTTTTGTAAAACTTTTGTTGTTTTTCTGGTTTGTATCCAATTCCTGCTTTATCAAAAATACATCTTTGATTTCCTAATATGACATCTAGATTATTCTTGCCAATTGAAAATTTTGCAAGTGAGTTTTTCAAATTTTTAATTTCTTCTACATATTTGCTACAACATTTACATGAATTTACTTTTTCATTAGTCAAAGTAGAAACATAATCTTTATCACTAGATTTAGAGATTGAAACTTCAGTTTTAAGAATATCTATTTCTTTGTTTAATTTTGAAATTTCTTTCTCTAATTCTGAAATTGTTTTCTTAGATGAAGAGACAAGTTTTGCTAGTTTAATTGATTCACTATGTAATTCAGCAAATGCATCGTGTAACTCATCAAAAGAAATAGATTTGTTAGAAGATGTTACCTCTTCGTCGCTTTCATAATTTTTGCCCATTAGACATAAATTAACCATTTCTTTTTCAGAATCATCAGACGATTCTAAGTCGTTGTCATCCCATGTGATATAGGCCTTCTTTGCGTTCTTATCTCGAATAGTCTTCTTTTCAGACTTCTCTATCTTTCTCATAAAGATTGGACAATCAGCCCTCAGATGTCTGGGTTGATTGCACTCAAAGCATTTTGGGATTTGAGATGACTCTTCAGTTCTTCTTTTAGGTTTGAAGTTTTGTCTTCTTTGATTTCCTCTCATTCTAATAAATTTGTTGAATCTTTTGACAAAGAGGCTAAGATCTTCATCTTCATCTAAGTCAATTGAATCTTCTATGTCACTTTCCTCTTGGATTGAAGATGAGGCTTTAAGAGCAATTCCCTTCTTCTTTTTATCATTTTCTTCATGTTGATTTAGTCTTTGCAACTCCATCTCATGTTCTTGTAATTTTCCAAATAGAGTAGCAAGAGACATAATAGACAAATCTCTAGATTCTGTGATGATTGTTACCTTTGGTTGCCATTCTCTACTTAAACATCTTAATACTTTATTTATGAGATCCTCGTTTTGAAAAGTTCTTCCTAATGATGCAAGATGATTAACTATATGTGTAAATCTTTTCTGCATATCTTGTATACTTTCATTTGTCTTCATCCTAAATAATTCATACTCATGAGTTAGAGTATTTATCCTAGATCTTTTGACATCAGTTGTTCCCTCATGTGTAACTTGTAGAGTGTCCCATATATCCTTAGCACTCTTACAATTTGACACCCTAAAATATTCATCCATTCCTAGGGTAGAGGTAATGATGTTTTTAGCCTTTAAATTGTACTGCACTAATCTTTTTTCTTCTTCAGACCACTCTTCTCTAGGTTTCTCTATTGTTATATTTCCAGCCACCATGGTGGGTACATAAGGTCCAACTTCTATGGCTTCCCAAATGTTTAAGTCTATTGCCTCAATGAAAATTTGCATTCGGGTTTTCCAGTAGTGGTAACCCTCTCCATTAAAAATAGAAGGCCTATTTATTGAATTTCTTTCTGGGAATAAGAAGTTTGTTGAGGCCATTATTCTTGAAGCTTCTAAACTTTATACAAGAATGAAGCTCTGATACCACTTGTTGGACAAGTGGCCTCAGATATCTTAAGAAGGGGGGGTTGAATTAAGATATCACAGACTAATTCCCAATTAAAAAATTCTACTTTTAATTTAACCCAACAGCCCAAGATTCCTTTTTTAAAAATGAACTCCTAGATAATAAAGCAAATTAATCTTACTGAATAGAAAAAATAAGCAATAAACAATAAAGGAGTTTAAGGGAAGAGAACATGCAAACTCAGATTTGTACTGGTTCGGCCACACCCTTGTGTCTACGTCCAGTCCCTAAGCAATCCGCTTGTGAGTTCCACTATCTTACAAAATCCCTTTACAAGTTCTGAACCACACAAGGACAACCCTTCCTTTGTGTTCAGATTTCTTTACAACAAGAGACCCTCGGTCTCTTAATCCCTTTTGAGAAATAGAAAGAAGAGAAGAAGAAATCTCTCTTGAAAGAGATAGATTGAACAATTTGAGCACTCAATTAATTCCTTATTGAATTGCAAGTGTGTTGGCCAAGGAATTCTTAAGAGGATAAAATGATTTTCTTTTTGAGAGGATAAGACTTTTTGTTCTGAAAAACTCTAAACAAATTCGTGTTCCAAGTCACATGTAAATAGACCTTTGATGGCCATGTAAAAACCATTTGACCAGATGTGACTCTTGGAAATAATTTTCTGAAAATTCCCTCTGGTAATCGATTGCAAGACTTGTGTAATCGATTATAGGTTTTAAAATTTGAATCAAAATGTTCAGTAATTGCTGGTAATCGATTATCATCCATGTGTAATCAATTACACAGTGTAAATTTTAAATTCAAATTTGTAATAGCTGTTGTAAATCCTTTTTGGCCACTAGTAATCAATTACATCCTCTGGTAATCGATTACCAGAGACTAAATCTCTTGAAAAAGACATTTCAGCTTAAATTTCTTGGCCAAACCTTTTGCTATTTCAATTTGGAATTCCCTTCCTAAAACACTAGAGATCTTCTTGATGTTGTATCTTGTATTCTTGGATTTTTGTCTTGAATTAAACTTGAGAAGCGCATTTTCATAAGGCATCAAAACATCACGATCATATGGCATCATCAAAATATCAAAGGCAAAGTCTTTGCTTCTACAATTAGCATTGTTGTTGACATCATCATCGTCGTCGTCACCACCACACAAAAACACTCTTAGAGGGGTGTATTGGATTAGGATTTTGAAAAACTATTTTAGCAATAAAATGTCAAGTAGATTTTATAGATTATGTAGGAATATTATGACTTATCATATTTTTTTACAAGAATTTTATGATAGTTTAAATTTATTGGATTTATATCGTAAGAATTTAAAGCATTTTAAAGGATTTTATAGATTTATAAGATTTAAAAGGATTATGTGAAATTTTTTAAAAAACATTCAAAATTACAAGAGTTAGTGAACAAAAGTAATAAGAAATGAAGAGGTTTGGATAAAAAAAAATAACATCAATAAAAAAAATTAATCTTTTCATAGCTAAATTGATTCTAGCTTTAGGTCCTCCTATACTAACCCTTCTTCCAATAACATATTCTCATTCTCCCTTTTGTATTTGAAGAATAGATTTAAAATTATACAATGGTTTTTTTATTGTTTTTTTCAATTACTACAATTATTTCATGATAAATCCAATGATGTGTTTAAATAGGATGCAATAATAAGCATATACTAGAAAAGAGTGATGGTGGTGGAAAATTTGTAGGAGGGTTACTAAGTTATAGGGAGGATAAAATTAAGGTGACAGTCACAAAAACATTGTGTTGAGTAGGTGATGAACATAGTCAATATAAGGAAGGCACAATTAACATTGGTACATAAGACACATTAATTTAATTTAGAAAGAAAACAACAAAGTGCAAAGTGGAGGAGTCTATGTGACATTTTTTGGTTCCCAAAGAATAATATATATATATATATATATATATATATATGACACATACATCTTGAAGAAATATGTTATTTTTTGGTTGTTGTTCGGTACCTCTTTCAATTGAGTAGACATCATTTTTGTGTTGGGTGTTGAAGAGAAAAGATGGTATGTGTGGTGAGAGAAAAGAAAATTTGGTAACCAATATAAAAAGAAAGAAAAGAATCTAACAAAATCTTAAGGGTTTGGGTGAGATTGTTTGATAGATATTTTATACTAAAAAATCAGATGAAATCAATTGAAATCCATCTTCAAAAACAATCATCGAAATTTGTATATTTTTTAATATCAAAATTTTAAGTTATAAAAAATGCTATTTGAATACCATTGAATTTTGTTGCATTCCTTAAAAAATCCTAAAAGTATTAATTGAATACCACAAGACTTATTTATACCATTTAAAAATCCTGACTGAATATCACAAGAATTTTTATAATAAAAGTCTTAAAATCCTAATCCAATACAACCCCTTTAATTTTATTATAATATGATATGAAACTTTCAAAATGAGTTTATTTGAAAATAATCATATTTCTAAAAACTGGTTTAAAATTTTATTGAAACAAAAACTAAAAATTGGTAGTTATTTTTAAAAATTTTGAAACTCGGAATTAAAAACCACCCTAAAGAAGCCTTTAATTTTTCCTAAACACACTAGACTTGTGATGTTAGAACAAGAAGAGTAGGCTGAAATCCATATTGGATCATTTTATACAACAATCCATATAGTAATTGAGGGTGGAAATGTCAAGTTGTTAGGCGGGAAGTCCCCTAACTTTTCTTGTATTCAAAAATATCAATTGCTTCATCCATGTGACCAGCACCAACACAAATAGTTAAAATTTTTTCATAAAGATCTAAACTTATATACATTTTGTTCTCCATCATTTCCTTATGAACATCGAGAGGATCTTTACTATATTGTACTCCAACATAGATCTAACAAAAACAAATTAGAACTAACAAAAAAGTATATATTGAACAAAGAGAAAAAAATGGTTAGAAACTGTATCATTTGGTTGGCCATGGGCCGAACGCAATGCTCCATATTAGATCAGATCCTGACAGACCCAACCCACTCCCATACAAATTCCTCAATGTCCCCTTTGCCAACTGTTTTGGTTGGTGTTTAATCATACTCTTGTGATATCTTAACATATTTCATCATTATTTTATCTTACAATATATCATTATATCTTGTTATGCTTTATCATATCTCATCCCTGGAAATTATGGAAATAAGATATAACAAGGTTGTAATCTAGCACAACCTATATATCACACACTAAAACTAGAGAAAAGGGCAGAATATACTCTGATGCTTTGGGTAGGCAGACTCTGGTGAAATTTATTCACAATGCCCCAAACATTGAAGGTCAAAACCATAATGATCAGATAGAAGCAAAGCGGCACACCGACGGTGGAAAGTTCTGAGGTTAATCATCTGTTGATGCTAAAAACCATGGAGACTATGAAAGTGCTACGACAAGAGACCTAGGATGCAAGGAAGAGAGCTAACAAGGCTGAAGCAAGTCAGATCGCATTGAAGGCCCAAATTAAGAGCTTGAAGCATGCATATGGAAAGGCGTTTGTCAATCAATAAAGGGACTTTCAACCATTCTTTGAGGAAGTATTGGTCCAAGCAAAACTATGTAGAAGGGGATGAATTGAAGTTCTTGAAATCTTTTTCTTTTTCAAAAACCTTTTTACCACCCTCTTATCTTGGATCAATTGAACTAAAATGGAATCACGAAATCAAAGTTATGAGATGAAAGACCTTTGAAAAACATTAATCCAATATCAAGATGCACAATCAATTAAACAAACATTCAATTGCTAAAATTGCACCAAAACATAAAAGGAGACGAGGATAAAAAGATATGAGTCAAGCAATATTTACTGGTTCAATTATCTCTAACCTACATTGATGGAAGCTTCCTTGTGAAGCTTCTATGGAGGCTGGATCTTTGAGCTTCAATGAGGTCCTTCAATGGTGATTTTCAACCATGGAATTGCAGTGAAAGATAAAGGAGAAGAGGTGAGAGAAGGTGCCATCTACTAGGGAATAAGTCATGGAAGGAGGAGCTTCACCACTAAGAGAGTGTCTTCGATAAGAAGCTTAGAGAGGAAGCTTCAATGGAGGAATACAATAAAAGAGAGAGAGGGGGGGGGCATGAAATTGAAGGAGAAAAAGAGGGAGAGAAGTTGAACTTTGAAGTATGTCTCACAACTTTCACATTCATCAAAGTTATGACAAGTGCTACACATGCTTCTATTTATAGCCTAGGTCACTAACTAAATGACAACTTCCTTGAGAAGCTATAGTTTAGCTACACACCCCCTCTAATAGCTAAGCTCACCTCCTAGAGAAGCTTCCTTGAGAAACTAGAGCTTAGCTACACACACCCCTCTAATAACTAAGCTCACTCTCATGCAAAAATACATGAAAAGGATTAGCTACACGCACCCCTCTAATAGCTAAGCTCACCCTGATGCCAAAATACATGAAAATACAAAAAAGTCCCTACTACAAAGACTACTCATAATGCCCTGAAGTACAAGGCTAAAACCCTATACTACTAGAATGGCCAAAATACAAGGCCAAAAAGAAGGAAAACCTATTATAATATTTACAAAGAAGAGTGGACCCAACCTTGGCCTATGGGATCAGAAATCTACCCTGAGGTTCATGAGAACCCTAGGGCCTTCTTTAGCCGCTCTAGCCTAATCCTCTCAAAGTCTTCTATCCAATACCCTTGGGAG
Organism: Glycine soja; assembly: GCF_004193775.1. Taxonomy (NCBI): domain Eukaryota; kingdom Viridiplantae; phylum Streptophyta; class Magnoliopsida; order Fabales; family Fabaceae; genus Glycine; species Glycine soja. The sequence continues at coordinate 10,332,591 of NC_041021.1, read as the reverse complement.
GTAGGATTGCATGATCTCCTCCCCCTTGGAAAGGATTTGACCTCAAATCCAGAGGTTCTTGATACTTTGGGCTTCTTCCCTCGACACCTGTAAAAAGAATGAAAACATATATATTAATGGTGTTAGGTATGTTAGAGTAGGATAAGGTCTTAAAACCCGTTTCCTGAGCATCTTCCCATGAGGGAACATGGTTCCTCACCAACTAAATGAGTGGTGCTACAAGTATAGAAAAATATAGGACAAACCCTTTGTAAAAGTTTGTTAAGTCATGGAAGTCCCAAATTTTCCTTATACTTGGTGGAGTGGGCCACTCAAGAATGACCTTTATTCTCTTAATGTCTGTGGGAACCCCTTGATCACTATTTAAGAAATTAAGGAAAGTAATGCAATAAAACATACCTTTTTATGTATTTTCATGTCTTGGCCCCTCGTAATCATGGTTTTCTTGGTGGGGCATTGAGAAGTAATGTGTCCCCTTCCAAGACATAAAGCACTTTATAGAGCTAGTCTTTTCTTGCATACAAGCCTTAGGGGGTTGCTTTTCTATTGTCTTCCCCTTATCATCTTTAGGCTTAGAAGGTGCCACCCCTAAGATGCCTTGACCTTGGTCTTTCTTTGGATAAGAGTGAGAGCTATAAGATTTTGAGGTAGACTTCCTTTTAAGTTGTTGTTCTACCCTTATTTCCCAATCTAAGTAAGCCTCTACATTGTTCTTCCCATGGAAGTATAGGAGGTTAATGTTAGACTCTTGAGGCTTTCTTTCCTTTTCTCTCCTATAGGAGTGAGGTCTAAGATGTGACCAATGCCTTCCTTCATAATAGTCACGAAGTTCTTCACTTAGGCTCTTGCAAGAGTCATGACTACTATAAGAGGCATGTTTTTCTTTTCTTAACTCTTTTAGTATTTTCCTTCTTTCTTCTTCCCTTATTTGTTCCCTCTCATCTTGATTTATTTCTACCCTCTCTTTCCATTTTTCTTTTCTTTGTAGTTTTTCTTTCCATAACTTGAGGGAACTCAACTCATCTAAGAATCTAGATAGAGAGTCCTTATGAATAGTACCCTCACCATTAACACTAGATGAATGATGACTTATGTTGGTTCCTAAGTTCTGGTTCTTTCATGTTGGGGGTTTGCAAAAGGTAAAAGCTAGGGTTCCGAAAGGACTCAAGATAAGCGTGATAAGCAAGAAGAAAGTATTATGTTATAACAAGATAAACTGGGCGTGACTAGTAAAGAAAATAAGCTACAAAAGTAAGCAAGAAATTAAAGTGCAAGAAATGTAAAGTAGGCGAATCCTAAGAGTGTTTGGATGACCACATTTAAGGTTCCCAACAAAACACTCACTATCCAAAGGGAAAATTGCCTAAAATTATTACACACAAATGGAAGTTTGGTAACCTATTGGAGGCTCCCAACACACTTCCAAGGAAACGCCTTTTTGTTACAAATTTTGACAACAACGAAGGTAAGTAAATTGCCAATTACAAAGTTGCAAAAAAGTCCTCAATTTAGGTGGTTGCTCTCTCTTTGGTGTTTCACTCAATTTAGAGTGCTTCTTAGTCCAATATCTCTTAAGGTAGTTGGCCCCTTGCTTCTTGACTTAAATTCTTCAAGGGATGATACCAATCCTCCTTTCCAATTCCCTATATGGAAACTCACAAACAAGGAAACAAACAGACAAGCAATAACCAAAGACCAAAATATGAAATTATAGTTAAACCAATAGAGGTTTAACAAGACAAATTTTCAAGGATTATTCAACAATTAAAGCAATGAAATGCACATAAAAGCAAGTTAGGACTCAAAGAGAAACCTAGAATGGCTCTAGAGTAAAGTAAACAAACTATTAAAAAAAGACTCAAGAAACCTCTAGTTTTGGCACTTGTTTTCACACTACTTTCCAATTGAAATTTCAGAACTAAGATGCGTATAAAATAGGCACCAATTATAGAACAAATTTTGAGCCCAAACAACAAGCACACTTCCCTTTCACTTTTTTTTTCCTGGACACTGATTTTCCTACCAACTTGTGCGGTCTTTCTTATTTTTTCCTTTTATCCAAATCACTTTGTTCTCTCTTTCTAGTTTTTTTTTCCAGATGTCTAGAAAATTCAGTAAAATTTCAGCTAAAATTCGCAGTGACCAATTCCCAGTAACTTTTACAAGTTCGTATGTTCAGGCTGCCAGCACTAGCAATTTCAGACTTCGAATTTTTTAAGCATGGTATATTTATTGCCTTAGGCTTACTTTCACCTTCCTATGTATTTTGAACTCACTAGGCTTGTTTACCATAGTTTTAGGAGTTCAATATTCACTTAGGATCAAAATTTCAGCCAACAATTCAATCACCAAAACTCAAATTCACAATAGATACAATCATAAGGAAACCTAAAAGTTCAAGAAAAGGTTCACAACCAAAGACTCTAAGAATTTTGCATGAACATGTTAAGGACTAATTAACATGCAAGATTTGACTCAAATCAACTAATAGGCTAAAAGAATTTCATACACTCATGAACAAATGAGTTAGACAAAGAAACAAGAAAAATAAAATTCAGCACAACATAAGAAATCTTATGTGACAAGTTTCATGACTAGACATGACTTCTATGACAAAACTACAATAGGTGAACAAGTCACTCTAGATTTTTGAGGTTTTATTCTACTTTAATTTTTTTGTAAGAATTTTATGGTTTAGATTTCAGCCACAAAAAAATCGCAAAAAAAACCTCAAAGGAACCTAAACTCAACACAATTCATGGTTCAAGAACAAGAACAAGAAATTTGAACCATAGAAAATCAAATCTAGCTTCTATAGCAAGTTTAATTGGTGGAAATTTGAAAGAATCATGTTAAAAACATTTAGCACAAGACATGTGAGGAGATACATGGAGAAAAATGAAGAAACAACAATGGAAAAGAAGTTAAAGCTTAAAATTAATGGAGGTTTAAGGAGCACCTACTTGAAGCTTTTGTGCTCTGATTACCACTTGATGGAAGCTTGCTTGAGAAGCTTCTATGGAGGCTGGATCTTTGAGCTTCAATGAGGTCCTTCAATGGTGATTTTTAACCATGGAATTGCACCAAAAGATAAAGGAAAAGAGGTGAGAGGAGGCACCATCTACTAGGGAATAAGCCATGGAAGGAGGAGCTTCACCACAAAGAGAGTGTCTTGGATAAGAAGCTTAGAGACAAAGCTTCAATGGAGGAATAGAATGAGACAGAGAGAGAGGGGGCACAAAATTAAAGGATAAAAAGAGGGAGAGAAGTTGAACTTTGAAGCGGTTCTCACAAGTTTCACATTCATCAAAGTTATGACAAGTGCTACACATGCTTCTATTTATAGCCTAGGTCACTAACTAAATGAAAGCTTCCTTGAGAAGCTTCCTTTAGAAGCTAGAGCTTAGCTACACACACCCCTCTAATAGATAAGTTCACCCCATGCCAAAATTCATGAGAATGCTTAGCTACACACCCCTCTAATAGTTAAGCTCACCCTGATGCCAAAATACACGAAAATACAAAAACGTCCCTACTACAAAGACTACTCATAATGACCTGACCTTATAATACTAGAATGGCCAAAATACCAAGCCAAAAAGAAGGAAAACCTATTCTAATATTTACAAAGAAAAGTGGATCCAACCTTGGCCCATGGGCTCAGAAATCTACCCTGAGGTTCATGAGAACCCTAGGGCCTTCTTTAGCCGCTCTAGCCTAATCCTCTTGTAGTCTTTTATCCAATACCATTGGGGGGTAGGATTGCATCATACATCCAGTTAGATTTGACAACCCTAGCCAAATCATTCCACTAAAATCCTTTTTAGTTACAACCAAATTTACACGCACAACAAAAATTCAACCCATCATTGAACATACAATAATGTGAGTAAAAATCAAACCCTTTGTTGAACCCTACAACAAAGTCCTTGAAAAACCTATTTTAGAAATCAAAATCTAATAAAAAAAGACTTAAAGAAACCAGATCTCCAAATCCTTGAAGATCCAAATCAATTTTGGCTGAACACAGGCCCTACATTGTCTTCAATCTTCATGATCAAGGATAATAATCTTGTTAATCTTCATCACATCTACACCAAAACCCTCTTAATAACCACCCTTCAAAGAGTCATCAAATTAGAAAACAATTTGGAAGCTTGTTGTCTCAATGGTGGGTGAGTTATTTACAAAGAATATGTTAATCAATAGTTTTAATCAATTACCTCTTTCATGTAATCGATTACACTGTTCTTACAAACCTGACTGAAGAACAAAGTAATAGATTTCCAATTTCTTGTAATCGATTCAATCAATCTTATAGAGCCATCAGTGAGACTTTTGGAAGCATTGTAATTGTAGAGACTTCCTCTAAATCGAGAAGCAATGTTGTTGCAACCTACCCTTCGGCGGGAGGGCGAGGCGAAATGCCAAAGATGCATCTTCCAAGAAAGAAAATGCGTGGGTATGATGCCACCTATGTTTATACGAGGAAAACGTTAGAAAAACCAAAAAGAAGGTCTGGGAATTTTGAAAAATAAGGGTTCGGGAGTTGTTTACGCATGGGGATGGTATTAGCACCCCACACACTCATCACAAGGGACAGCAGCCTTTGATTAAGTGTGCAAAACATGACTTCAAAATTGTGTATTTTCCCTTTTTATATATTTTTTTTGGGGTCGACAAGGGTGTTGCCCTTGCTCCTACATATCCTCAGGTGCGATGAGGAATTCAGACCTACATAGTTCTTTAAAGTGAGAAAGTTTGTGTGTCAAATTGTTTTTATTCTTTTGAAAGATTCTTTTTTTAATTAATAAGAACAAAAGAAGGTTGTTAAGGCATTGGACATTGAACGATTTCAAGTGACTTTGATGGAGAGAAAATCAGTTATGCGTTGGTTTTATTAACTTTCAATGACTTTAAAAGACAACTTTACGGCGCTAATGATCGGTTAAGATTAACCTTTACAAAAGAAAAGATATTACCGATGATAGAAGGAGGAGATGAATATGCACAAAACAACAAAGGGGGCCCCTAAGGGTGCATAGATCACATTCAAATCTTAAAAACAAAACTAACTGATGATCACACGAAGAACACCAAACAAAGAACGATGTAGAGATTCATCATAATCGCGATTTGGCCGCGCCTCGGCTTCGTTTCCTCTTTTTTCTTCTTCTTCTCACTTATTTCTCTCAATTTCCTTCACTCCTCAATGTTGGCACCCTTTCCTCAGCTCCCCTTCATGCCTATTTATAGAAAAAAGGCACTTGGGACAATGGCAGCTCGCCCAGGCCAGCTGATGCTTACTCCTAAAGTAACTGGCTCGCCCAAGCGAGTTGGTTACTTCAACCTGAAGTCTTTTGGGGGCCAGCTGAGCCAAAGGCTAGCCTGGGAGAGCAAGGGTCTAGGAAAATCAATCAAAAGACCTTTTTGCCCCTTTTTTGGTATCTTTTGCATTCTTGATCAAAACATTGAACGATCTTTCATCTTGTGCGGTAAATGGTGTCGAACAATGCAATTCGACTAGCGAGAATCAAAACACCAATGAATGATAGTCCTCAGACGAAATTAGGGTCTGACAGTTGTCCCTCTTTAGTTGTCTTTTATTGAAAATGAAAGGGTAAGTAAAGATAAGGACACTAATTTCATTCAGCGACCTTGCTATCCGACTAGCAACTGGCGAAAACCAAGGAAGTGAAACCTGTAAAAAAAGAACAAATGGATATCGACATGGAAGTCAGAAGTATTAAGCAAAAGACGTTGTAGTTTTGCACAACAAAAAATAGGAGACATTGAAGTCTTTGGGAATGTAAAAGACTGAAGACATTGAAGTCTTGAAATGTAAAGATTGAAGAAATTGAAGTCTTGAAATGTAAAGACCAAAGACATTGAAGTCTTGAAATGTAAAGACTGAAGACATTGAAGTCTTGAAATGTAAAGACTGAAGACATTAAAGTCATGAAAATGTAAAGACTGAAGACATTGAAGTCTTGAAATGTAAAGACTGAAGACATTGAAGTCTTGAAAATTTAAAGACTAGAGACATTGAAGTCTTGAAATGTAAAAAGTGAAGACATTTAAGTCTTGAAATGTACAAACTGAAGACATTGAAGTCTTGAAAGTGTAAAGACTGAAGACATTGAAGTCTTGAAAATGTAAAGGCTGAAGACATTGAAGTCTTGAAAATGTAAAGACTTAAGACATTGAAATCTTGAAAATGTAAAAACTGAAGACATTGAAGTCTTAGAAACTTTCACTAAAATGCGAACACGCTTGGTAAAGAAACAAAACCCCAAACCGATCAGAACATCACACATTTTTTCTCAAAAAATAATGCGACGAAGGAGGAATGAAAGCAGACAGATAAAATTTCTCATAACCAATAATGAGATTTAAGACATTTGCATTTCTTTTCTAATGGAGCATTAGAAGAAACACTGGGTCCAATCGAATAGGGGAAAACCACACAAAGGTGTATAAAGCTTCACACAGGAAAGTGTTTCATCTTAATTCCAAATCACATATATGTCATAAATCGATTTTCAAGTCATTTCCCATCAAATCAAGGATAATGTGCATAATCATCATGGATCAATAGGCCTTTTTAAGATCGGACTTGTAGGAAATTTTGGCTTTGGTTACTCTGATTTTTCTTTTTCTTTTTGGTGTGAGTAGGAGAGTAGGCACAAAGATTTGGCTAGTAACTTAAATGGGCGATCACTTCCTATCCCCTCACGTCTTGACCAAGTTACTATCGTTTCCCTTCCTTTTTACTCTTTACCACAACTCTGTACATGGTTTAGACATTGTTTGTTCCAAAGAACTTGTTTTTCTTTTCCATTTCCTCTTGCTTTTCTCCATTTTGATAGATTTTTCCTCTCTTCCTTTTTTTCTCTTTTTTTTTCTTTCTTTTTTCTCTTCTTTCTTTCTTTGTTTTCCTTTCTTTTTCTTTCTTTGATGGACATTTAATTTCCTTCAAAAATCCATGACTAACCAAAAGATGATAGAAATCTCCCTTGGAAGATACCACTACTCTCTCATCCTAGGGTAAGGTAGGAAACTTTCATCCTAGGTCAGGGTTTTGGTAAAAATCAAATGTCTGGCTCAAAAGGTTCGCAAATGGCAGAAAATAATGTATATTGGGACAGTTGTTTGGCCAATGGCTTAGAAAGAAGGAAAGCCCAGATCACTTCCATAATCATATGTTATGACAATTAGAAATTCATGAAAAATCAATCGTAGAACGTATCCATGTGGACACTCAATATAAAATTTATGGTCACGCAATCACTAAGGCTTAGGGTCTATTTCCACATTCAAATCAAACTAGTGTTTCAACAATTGTTCTTTTACCAGGTCCATGCAAAACATCCGAGTCCATTTGGTATTTGGGAAAGTCCTTCATTATTTTCACCCTCAAGATACACATTTTTTTTTCAAACCCTTTATGTTGTGTTTTGATCCGCAAAATTTTCGAAGAATGCTGGTGATTGTTTCTTTTTAAAAGAAAAGCATGTTAGTTTTTAGGAAAAGTTTGAAACTCAGATAAAGTGGTAATTCAAGACTACACTATCAAAAATAAAAGGGCGCGCGAAAATAGAAACGAAACCTTGCGTAAGTTTTTTCAATTTTTTTTGTTTTAAACAATCATCACAACGAAACAACATAACAAAGTACTGAAAGCAATAAATAAGATAAAGACAGTTTCACAAATTTAGAAGATCTTGATCGGGAGGCTCAGTCTCCTCAAAGGAAGAAATCCATAACATTTGCTATATCTCCATCCTCTTTAGCTCTGTCTTCATCTCCTTTGGCCTCTATAAGACCTACACCCCCTAAAAATTAGGCCTGTCCCCAAGCCATCCGACAGTGGCTCTGAACTGCTCGAGAATAGGCCACGGGTAAGGGTTGAGGTCCTAGCGCTGTTGGTGCAATGTATACTGATAGAAGCTTATGCTGCACCTGGCTTCTATGGTTTACCGCTTGCTGGTCAGCCAAATGCTGCATGTATGCGTGCATCTGGAGCTCCATCCTCTGCATGTGAGCCGAGATTGACTCTAGGGATGGTGGCTGATGTGGAGGTGATGGTGGTCCATCTACTTCCGACTGCTGCTGCTGGTCTTGCCTCAGCTGTTGTGTCTGCCTTGGCATGCAATATTTTTCAATGAAGGACCTGTTAATGAGGGGTCGCATTAGCTTTGTGGGCGAGACTGGTACCCCATAGAACTTGCAGAGGCCTGGGATCAATACTAGAAATCCCAGTGCCCTATTGGACTTCTCTAGGTCCACTAGGTGTCTCAGAGGTGCAATACCTACAAACATGTAGATGGCATCCGAGATAAGCTATGCTACATGAACACTGATCTGAGTCAGGATAGCATAGACCAACTGGAATTTAGGCAGCGGGAGATTAGAATTATGGTCACTAGGAAAGATGTTGTTGAGCAGAAGCGTCATCTAGATCTGGGTCAAAGTGGCCATGCTAGTGCGCATGATCCGCACCCGCCTCCCTGTCACACTCCATGCAAAATCCTGTGCCGGGGAGCACAGTAGTTGGCCTATGGCCTCTTCATCAAAACCTAACACCTAGCTTCTTCTTTTGACGTATTCATAATGTTGTCCCTCTTCCAAGATCAACGGATGCCCTAGAAATTGGTTGATAGCATCTTCATCATAGGGGATCCATTGACCCCGCACCCAGGAGCACTTATCCATGACTCCTTCTTCAGTGGGCCAGGCGTTTGCATAGAACTCCATGACTATCTTAGGGTCATACTTAGTCACGGGCTCTGTCAGCTGGGTCCACTGCCTCCTGGCAACCTCCGCCTGGAATTCTATGTACTCTCTTTCTCTTAGTTGGACCTGTCTTTCTTTGAGGAAAGACCAATCCTTAATCGCTTTGAAACGACACTGATGCTCCTCACATCGGAAATGGTGTCTGTCAAACTCAATCTCCGCTTGCGAGGCTACACTAGATCCTTCCCCTGCGGTGGCCTTTGTTAGTCGGTGAATATGACTAACTTTTGTGTATAAAACTTGTGTAAATTGTATCAAACTCTTCCAATTTATGGTTATTTTGTAGAGTTATAAGTATTTTCTATTAAGTATAGGTAATAAATACTTAGTACTTCCATTTTGTGTGTTTAATAATCATTTTCTCTCAATTTCAGGTTAATTAGGCAAGCTTTGAAAAGTGTTGTTTTTCACCTTCTTGCTAAGCCAATTTGCTGGCTTAGCGAGCATCCTCTAAGATCAACACTCATGGGCTAAGCGCGAGGAAGACTCTGGAAGAAGATGAGTTGTACAGGTTCGCTAAGTGCACCGCTTCATCTCACTAAGCGCACCACTTCAGTCCATCCGCTAAGTGAGAAAGGCATGCGCTAAGCCAAAATTCACTACTGTGTGCTAAGCGGTCCATAATTGCACTAAGCTCACAAGCATGAATAAGGCCACTTATTTAAGCCTGAAATCAGATTTTAGAGAGAGAGTTTGGACTGGGATTCAGAGCTTTGCATGTCTAGAGATTCTAGAGAGAGAAAGGTCCAAGTTCCAGAGAGTTTTGAGAGATTTTGCTATGTGAAGATCTGCAGAGACCAGAGCTTGAAGCAAGAGCCGATTTGAGAGCTTGAGATGAGTTTGAGAGTGATTGTGAGATCCTAGAGGTGAAGGAGACATCCTCACCACTTGTATTTTTGCAATCTTTCATCATGTTCTTATCTTTGTTGTAAAGGAGGCTTCCTAGTTATGGAAAGCAAAATTCTCTATTGGATCTTCCCTGTAGGTACCTGATGTAAATATATTTCTATCTATTTAATGATGTTTTGTGTGTTCTCTATGCTATCTGCTTTTCACTCCAGTATGCCTTTACCTTGACAACGTAGATGCATGCTTTGTTAGGGTCATTCAACAGTGGAAACTGGTCTAACTCTAAAGTCCTTAATAGTATAGGGCTAAGTTGTCGTACTATCACGAGGAATCGGGGTGCGATAATTTAGTTGTGTATGTGTGTCTTAATGCGGTCCTGGTTGAGTTTAGTCCTACAAGAGAAATTTGTGGACGATGCTTGATCAGGATTAGGCTAAACTATCATGAGGAATCAGGGTTTAGTATCTCAGGAGACACCATAAGAACACATGAGCATTGTTAGATAGAGAATATCTTTTTAGCATCAGGCACCTATTAGGAAGGCCAATGTGTTCTCTACTTGTTTTTACACATCATTTCTCTCGCGCGATTTTCTTTCTTTTTGCACAGATAGTTTACACACCTGTTCATATTCACACTTATCTTTACACACCAGACACCTATTTGCTGAAATAGCTTACCAAATGACACAAGTTCCCCGAGAGTTTGATATTCGGTTCTTACCATTTTGTACTACTTGTGCGATCCGGTGCACATGCCAGAAGCCAAACAGCCTTCCTAGCCCTTTTAGCAGGAAGCTTCTTCAGAGCCATCGCCTACAAAGACACATCCAACTAAAATTTAGCATGAAAATTATTTTGCATGAAATACATAACCATACTATTTTAGTTGTCCCAAGTATAGCAACCAAGAACTCAACCAATTTTTGTGTGGTCTTTATTAATTGTAGGTGTTACCATATAACTAATAAAGATCACCACTCAGTGTGTATTATTTTGAAGGAAAGAATTTGACATTCTACAACAATTTATGCGCAATGTACCCACCTTGGTGCGGCAAGTTTAACCAGACAATTAGGCCAATTCAATTCAAACAACTTTAAGCATTCATATGACTTATGTAATTGCATCTAAAGCAATGTTAAAAACTTCAAGCTTAGTTCATACCCTTGGCATTTAATTTAATAACCTAAGTTGATCATGCACCTAAAATAATGGTTGAACACGTGTAAAGATCATTACCCATTCAAGCTTCAAAATCACATAGAATAGTCATTGTGACATTTCATCAAACAGTTGGTGTGCGTATGTTAAAACATGTATAAATGAGGGATACAGAGCAATATGACATGCAAATTTATAAAAGAATTAAGGATAGGCCTAGAGCCACCAGTTGCAGCCACCAATCCAAGCATTTTGATCCTGGGTTTGCACATAACTCATCTCACAAATATTGCAAAGAAAACAACAAACAAAGCACCAAACATCACAAGGAAAAGGTAAAACTAGATGGAGATGGCACTTACTTGAGTGGGATGAAAGGAATGCAAGAATAAATGACACAAAAGGTGCACAAAAAGCTTGAAGATGCTACATCCAATGGAATTCCCGTGAGCCTTTACTTAATGGCTTTTGATTTTTGGGGGAAGATGAGGTGAAATCTGATTTCACCCCCCCCCCCCCCCGTTTTATTTTTTTTGTCGACTATGCTCGCCTAGGCGAGCTAATTTTTTTTTTTCAAAATATTTTGCAAATTTATTATTATTATTATTATTATTATTATTATTATTATTATTATTATTATTATTATTATTATTATTATTATACATATTTCCCTTCTAAACCTTATAACTATGTGTAAGCTTTAGGCGAACTCAAGACGGAAAGCATAAAAACATAAAATTAAAGCGCAAAGTTTAGAAATACTAGGTCGCCTCCTAGGAGCGCTTCTTTAACGTCTTTAGCCAGACGCGGGGTTATGGTCGGGGCTTCGCCGTCTCATCCTCCCTACCTTCTTTCCTTGATCATGAGCAACTCTGATCATGGGCCTAGCACCTGTTGGCACCTGCCCTAATGCTTTGACAAAGAAAGTGTTAACATGCAAATGTGAAGAAATACTACGAGATGCTCATATCAACTTTCCACTTGCCCCTAGGCTTACCCAAGTTGGTGTGGTGCCGACCATCACCCGAAATAACTCTTCATTCATTTTCCCATTTGCAAGATACTTTGATGATAAGATGAAGATGCATGCATGTTTATGGTCGAACATTAAACGTAATAATTAAACAATTGTTTTGGTTTTCTCTTTTTCGTTGTTGTCTTCAATTTTACTTGACGCTTTTGGCACCCTTGCTGAACATGCCTGATGTGTCATCATTTTCTCATATTTCTTAACCCTTTTTGTCACCATTTTAATTACTGATTAGCCTTAATTGTCAAATTAATTATGTTGTTTTATCATTTGGGCCTACTGGATTAATGTTGTGTTTTTAATTTAATTTCAGGAGAATTATAGGTAATTGGGCTTGAATCCTGAATTGGGCTTGGACTTGAAGAGATCAAACAATTTTATTCTACCAAATCTTATCTTATCTAGATTTTATCTCATCTAGATATTATTTCATCTAGATTTTATCTCATCTAGATATTATTTCATCTAGATCTTATCTTATCTTATCTTATCTAGATTTTATTTCATCTAGATTTTGTCTTATCTTATCTTATCTAGATTTTATTTTATTTATGGGCTTGGACTTAAAACAAATTGGTAAGCTTTGGGGCTGAGAACTATATAACAACACCAAGGTTCTAGTTTTAGACTCTCTCTCTCTTTTCGTTTTAGCTTTTTTTCGTTTTGGAGAATAGTTGAGAATAATTCTAGTTTTCTTCATTTTCTACTACAATTTTGTTTTCTATTGATTAATGGAAGGCTAAGTCTCCAGCGTTGTTTTCTCTTGAGGATCAAGCACAACTCTCTTTGAGGTTTTATTATTACTATTGAATTCTGATAAGTTTTTCCTCTTCACCAATTACTCTGTATTTATTGCTATTAATCCATGCATGCTTAGTGCTTGATTAATTGTCTCTGCGCTTATTTTACGTTCATGCTTAATGATCAGTTTCGTTCATGATTAATTGGTGTATGTGTTGCTTAATCACATAATGAATGCCTTATGTTAAATTTCGCTTAGTAATTTAATTTAGGGCTGGATTAAGTGGTTGAACTGATAAAGGATAAATCCTCATAACCTAGGATAAGAGACTTGCTTGTGAATCAAGGGCAAACAACGTGTTTTAATTCTAATATTTTCTAATTCGAATTTACTTGCTGTTTAATTTACAAAAACAAACAAACCTCCCCCAATTTGTTACTATTTTATTACTATCTGTTATGAGCGTTAGGTTGACCATTGCTCGTTGGGAGACGACCTATGATCACTTCCTAGATACTGCATTTTTAATGTTTATTTGATTCGGGTACAGCTTCGATCAATGCCAAATGGCTCTGGAATACCGGTCGTGAGAGTGAGCCAAAGCTAGAGTATATATTCATGCCCAACGACAATAAAAGTACAAAGGAACAACACTAGAAGGAAAGATGCAAATCATTAATCCATATTTATTAATGTTGCGATTATTGTTTACAAAAAATAAAGACGTGGAGATCCTAATGAGTCCTTGAGGAGGTCCGAATATTGAGCCTTTGAATTGCCCCAAGTATTACGCATAATATCTCTTGACGATGTCATAATTCATAGGCGAATGCAGCTCTTCATCATCCATGTTCATGAGCAACAACGCTCCTCCTAAGAAAGCTTTCCTCACCACGAACGATCCTTCATAGTTTGGGGCCCATTTACCTCGGTGATCCTTTTGAAACTACGATACCTTCTTTAGAACAAGGTCCCTCTCGCTGAACTTACACGGGCGCACTCTTTTTGTCAAAATCTATTATCACTCTGCTCTGATATAGTCGCCCATGGCTCATGGCAGCCAATCTCTTACCCTCGATAAGATTTAATTGGTCCAAATGTTTCTGGGCCCACTCTGCTTCTTCCAATCCCGACTCTGCTAGGATTCTTAAAGAAGGAATCTCCACCTCAAACAGGAGCATATCTTTCATCCTGTACGCCAAAGAGAATGGGATTGCCCCAGTAGATATGCGTACAGAAGTTCAATAACCATGCAGTGTGAAGGAGAGCATCTCATGCCAATCCTTGTACGATATGGTCATCTTCTGAACGATCTTCTTGATGTTCTTATTGGCAGCCTCAATTGCCTCGTTCATCTTCTGAAGCGATGCTTGTAACACCCTAAAATATTACTAGTTACAAATTGATGTTTAATTGTACTTATCATGTTATTTGACTATATGGTTGACTTGAATGAGTTGAGGTATAACTTGAATTAGTCATGTATGAATTTCTTGATGTGGATGCTAAGTTATGTGGAGTTTTGTTGAACTAAGTTGAAATTATGAGATTTCATATTTTAACCAAACCTATCTTAGTAAAATCACAATAACCGATTCCTTAACCGTTGGATTGTCTTCACATTTTTCCTGGAGCTTCCTAAGAAATCTTTCCACAGTCTAACCGTTGGGATTTTGAAAATAACAAAATTTGATATCTCGCTAAGCAAGAAGGACGCGCTAAGTGCAATTTCAACCCGAGAGGGAATTGCGCTGAGCGAGTAGGGGCGCATGTAAGCGCAATTCCAACCCGAGAGGGAATTGCACTGAGCGAGATTTGGCCCGCAAAGCGAGCACTAGTGCAGAGGGAGTTTCACTTAGCCCGAATTCTCGCGCTAAGCGCAAAAAGTGGACTCCGACTTAGCGAGATAAGCTCGCTAAGCGAGATCTGCAAATTATAAATACGTTCCTCAGCGTGAAAAACATGATTTTTCACTCTTCTCTTCTCCAAAATGCCACCCAAACCCTAACACTTCATTTTTCCACCACCCACGACCACTGGTGGCCACCGCGAGCCACCGTTGCTTGCCGTCAAACCCCCACACCAAGAGGAACACTTTAATCGGAGTGGAATCCTGAAAATCCTCCTCAAGGATTTGATGGAGAAAATCCCCCAATCCTCCATTTTATAGCTTCTCTGAGGTAATCTTGATTTGTAAACCCTTCTCCTAGTTAGTTTGAGTTTCTCTTGTTGGATCAAGTGGCCTCAGAATAATTAATAAGGGGGGGTTGAATTAATTATTCCTAAACCTTTACTAATTAAAATTTTACTCTTTCTAAGGCTTTTACTATGTTGTTAAGTGAATAAGGAGTAGAAGAGAAACTTAACCGAAAGTAAAAGCAGAAATTAAAATACACATTGGAAATTAAAAGAGTAGGGAAGAAGGAGACAAACACACAAGAGTTTTTATACTGGTTCGACAACAACCCGTGCGTACATCCAATCCCCAAGCGACCTGCGGTCCTTGAGATTTCTTTCAACCTTGTAAAAATCCTTTTACAAGCAAAGATTCACAAGGGATGTACCCTCCCTTGTTCTCTTTGAACCTAGTGGATGTACCCTCCACTAGAACTGATCCACAAGAAATGTACCCTCTCTTGTTCTCAGTCAACAACCCAAGTAGATGTACCCTCTACTTGTACCACAAAGGATGTACCCTCCATTGTGTTAAGACAAAGATCTCAGGCGGTTAAACCTTTGAAACTTAGTGAATGGGGATACAAAAGAATTCTCAGGCAGTTAGTCCTTTGAAGTCTTTTGTATATGGGAAAAGGAAGACTCAAAAGAATTCTCAGGCTCTGTCATTTTGAATTCTTTGACAAGGGAGAAGGGAGACACAAAAGAATTCAGGCGGTTAGTCCTTTGTTCTTTTGGAAAAGGGAGAAGAGAGACACAAAAAGAATTCAGGTGGTTAGTCCTTGGTGAATTCTTTTTGGCAAAGGGAGAAGAAAATGAAAAGGATGAATAGCACAAGTTTTCAAGGTTTGGAAAACTAGAAAACTTTGGAAAGCTTTTGGCACAAGGAAGAAAAAGAAGTTCAAAGAGATTCAAAGATTGAAAAGGATTGTATTGTAAAGGTTGTTCAAGATTCTATGAAATGCAAAACAAAGCCTTACTTTTATAGACTCTTCATGTCTGGTCAAGAGAACCATTTAGATGAGTTATGACTTTTAGAAAAACTTAAAACCAATTTGAAAAAGTCAAAAACCATTTGAAGAGTTACATCTTTTGATTTGTTCTGAAACTAACACTGGTAATCGATTACTAAATCAATGTAATCGATTACACAAAGCCTTTTTGTGAAAGAATGTGACTCTTCACATTTGAATTTCAACGTTCAAGCACACTGGTAATCAATTACCAAAACATTGTAATCGATTACAGCTTTTTGAAATCAATTGGAATGTTGTAAATTCAGTTGAAAAGTTTTTCAAAAACATTTTGCTACTGGTAATCGATTACAACAATCTGGTAATCGACTACCAGAGAGTAAAAACTCTTTGGTAAACAAGTTTTGAGAAAAATCCATGTGCTACTCAGTTTTTGAAAAAACTTTTTCATACTTATCTTGATTAAGTCTTCTCTTGATTCTTGAATCTTGATCTTGATTCTTGAAAGCTTGAACCTTGAATCTTGATTCTTGATTCTTGAAATCAAATTTCTTCTTGAAACTTGAAGTGTTCATGATTCAATCTTGAACATCTTGGACTCATTCTTTGATTCTTGAGATCATCATCTTTGTTATCATGAATTATTCTTGACCTTTGAGCTTTTTGTCATCACCTTTGTTATCATCAAAACATCTTTGAATCAATCTTGATTCATCATGAAGCTTGCTTCTACACCTCTTAGTGTCTCATGTGTGTTGAGTACTGTAATAGGGTGTTTTTATACTTCCTTTGAAAAACCCTAGAGAATGAGACATCGTAAAAGTTATCTTTTTATAACATTGATGTGAGTTTTGTGACCTTCACTGAACCCCGGTCACATTGGCGTGATCGAAATTTCAAAATGATGATTCCTTTTTGTAGAATCCAAAACACCCCTCAGCCCTTTATGTTTGACAGGGGTATTTGACTCTGAATGTTGTCATTACCTTGTTTCTGAAATCCATATTAAATTTCCTTCAATTTGGCATATAGAACCTTGCGTTTGGACTGATGAGCATGAACAAGAGAGACCTTTGAGCAACACAAAGAGGAACTAAAGGAGAGCTCACAATAGGTGAGGGGAGTTTATTATAATTTACCGTTTTGATACCATAGTTGGAGTCAAGGAACCGAACTATGGGGATGTATGCCTATCCCTGTTGCATGCTGGTTTTCAAGGAAACAATGTTTTTGACTAATGGGATGCGATATATCTATTATTGATGAATAACATTATTGTTTTTATTAGACTTGTGTTGTCTGAAGACCTGGTGATGTAAGCTCAATTGGAGCTTGAAGGCCTAGGATCTTCTTCATCAATGGATTCATTTGCTTCTTGGAAGATGAATGGAAACGGAATGGAGAAGGAAGAGAGAGAGAGGAAATGCCACTTCAAGGAGAAGATGAGTCTAGAAGAAGCTCACCATCATAGGAGGTCATGGATAAGAGCTTGGAGGAAGAAGGAGATGAATGAAGGGAGAGAAAGAGAAGAGCACGAAATTTTGTGCTCTAAAAGGGCTCTGATATCTGATGTTTAATTTTCAAATGATCAAAGTTGACAAAATGCACACACATGACCTCTATTTATAGCCTAAGTGTCACACAAAATTGGAGGAAAATTTGAATTTCTATTCAAATTTCACTTGAATTTGAAATTGAATTTGTGGAGCCAAATTTTGGAGCCAAAATTTCACTAATTATGATTAGTGAATTTTAGCTATGGTTCAGCCCACTAATCCAAGATCAAGTCCAAGATTCTCAACTAAGTGTGCTTAGGTGTCATGAGGCATCTAAAGCATGAAGGACATGCACAAAGTGTGACTATATGATGTGGCAATGGAGTGTAGCAAGCAAATGCTCACCTCCCCCTCTAAAATTTAACTGGATTAGGCTTCTCCCAATTCAATTAAATTTATTTCTCAACACACACATCAAATATTCATTTAATGCATGTGAAATTACAAAACTACCCCTAATACAAAAACTAGTCTAGGTGCCCTCAAATACAAGGGCTGAAAAATCCTACATTTCTAGGGTACCCTACCTACATTATGGAGACCTAAATACAAGGCCCAAAATTAATGAAACCTTAATCTAATATGTACAAAGATAAGTGGGCTTATACTTTTCCCATGGGCCCGAAATCTACCCTAAGGCTCATGAGAACCGTAGGGCCTTCTCTTGCATCTTTGGCCCAATCTTCTGGGAGTCTTCTATCCAATGCCCTTGGGGGGTAGGATTGCATCACCTGGGGAGTGTAAATCTCAGGCATGAACTATATATGTATATGCGGAGTGTGACTTACTGATGATATTTCTATTAATGACATTAATTAATATGAGGTGACGTTGATGTTTATGATAATATTGATATGAGGTGATGTTGTTATTGTTGACTATGTTAACATAAGTTAATGTTGTTATTGATGACTATGTTAACATGAGTTGATGTTGTTATTGATGATTGTGTTAATATGAGATGATGTTGTTGTTGTTGTTAATGTCATTAAGATGAGATGATGTTGATGTTAAAGATGATATTGAGATGAAATATGGATGATGTTGAAAATGCATTGTGATGATGTATGTTGTGTATATACATGAGGGGTGCATTGACCTTGTTGGATGTCCCTGGTAGGGGAAATAGAGTGGTTAAAGAGTTTTAAGCATCTCTGGAGGGGGATGGCTTAGAATCTTTAATTATCCATGGTCATGCATTTGATGGTGCCCATGTTTCATACTTCATATGACATGGAAATAGTATAAACTTTGTCAGTAAGTACTTGTAGTTTCTTGTAAGGAGGAATACCCTTACTAGGGGGTATGTCACTTGATTTGGAACTCCCTTGAGACTCAGACTGATCACCATGGGGGGGGGGAGTTGCCTGTGCAAGATAGGGTGACCTCGACACTTACTGCCTAGTTTTACTAAGTGAGAGTGTCGTGTGGACACACTTAGGCTATTTCCTTGGGGATGGTACCACATTGCATTTGAGAGTTAAGGTCAGGTGCATGCACCATACTGAGCATGATAGATTGGAACTATGGCCCGATGATGACTATTAGTTGAGTGTGTGTTGGACTAGTGAATGTTTGTGTAAGCTCATGATATTTGTTAATGTTTTTTTTCTAATTGTGGTTATTTTATTTTTGCATTACTTTTCTTTTATAATAAACTTACCCCTCGCAATTTTTCTACCGTGTGGTTGGTACCTGTGATGATCGTGAACCTTCATTTGTGGGAGCAAAATGGCAGCAGTAGAGGACAAGAAGTGAGATTCTTTTATGGAGCCGCCGAGCCGACGTGATGACATTGGGATTATTTTGGGAGAGAATTATGTTTTGTTAATCAACTCCTCCATAGCTGGTTCCGTAATTCTTTTTGTTGATTTGAAGATGTAAATCACAAATTTAATTATATGTATGAACAAATTTACTTTCCATTATGTGTATGATGTGTACTGAGTTACTATTCCTATATATATATATATATATATATATATATATATATATATATATTCACTTATGTAATGGTGCGTTGTTTGGTGAATGTATGTCGAGAAAAAAATTACTTTCATTTTTCATAAGCAAATTAACGGAGTTTTTCATCTAAAAATTGAAATTTTTTTGTAGTTTAGAGTGGTGATATCGTAGCAACTAGGCGAGTTGTTACAATGCCCATTTGAAGCCTTGGGTTTGATGGCCCCGATCACGTCTATGCCCCACATTGAGAATGGCCACAGTGCCACCAAGACGTTCAAAGGTATAGGTGGAGCATTAACATTATCAGTGAAGGTCTGGCATTTGTGGCATTTCCTTACATGAACGTAACAATTGTTCTCCATAGTGAGCCAATAATACCTCGCCCTCAGAATCCTTCGGGCCATGGCATGTCCATTGGAATGCGTACCAAAGGATCCCTCATGCACCTCCACTAGCATTTGTTCAGCCTCTCTTGCATCCACACATCGAAGCAACACCATGTCATGGTTTCATTTGTACAAGATATTTCCACTCAGGAGGAAAGCAGCTAGCAACCTTTGTAACGTCCTCTTGTCATTGTCAGAGGCCTCAAGCGGGTATTCCTTGTCTTCAATGTATCGTTTGATATCGAAGTATCAAGGCTTACCATCCTCCTCTTCTTCTATCAAACAACAGTGTGCAGGCTTGACACGACATCTGAATTCGATGTACGCCAAATCTCCGTGCGGGCTCAGTTTGAACATGGACGCTAGAGTGGCAAGGGCGTCGGCCATCTGATTTTCCTCTCTAGGAATGTGATGAAATGATATGTCATCAAAGAGTTCCATCAATTTCCTAATGTAAGCCTAGTAAGGCACCAATTTGTGGTCTCTGGTCTCCTATTCACCCTTCAATTGATGAATTACCAATGTCGAGTCCCCGTATACCTTGAGTAACTTGACCCTAAAGTCGATCACTGCTCGGATCCCAAGGGCACATGCCTCATACTTCGCTATATTATTTGTGCAGTCAAAACACAACCTAGTCGTGAAAGGTATATATTTCTTGTCCGAGGAAACCAATACTGCCCCAATCTCGTGGTCTAGTGCATTAGACACACCATCAAACCACACAATCCACTTATCCCTGTCCATTTCTTCAACCTCCTCTTCAAACAAGGCCATAATATCCTCGTCAGGAAATTCTGGATGCATAGGCTGATAATCACTTATGGGTTGTTGAGCTAGATAATCTGCCTAGGTACTCCCCTTTATCGCCTCCTAGTGAGAGTGGGTTTTTCGAAGATGTACTTGATGGGATCCATTTTGGACACCAACCAAGTAGTGTAACTCAGCATATACTGCCTCAAATGGTGAGTTGCCCATGCCAAGGCACAACACGTCATGTCTAGCAATGCGTAGTTCATCTTGCATGTTGTGAACTTCTTGCTCAAGTAGTAGATGGTCCGTTCCCTTTTTTTGGATTCATCGTGTTGTCCCAGCACACTGTGAATGTATGAATACATGAATTTTGATGATGCCAAAGAAGAATCAAACAAGGTCACTTCAAAGGATAAGCATTTCCTTCAAGATTAATTCAAGATTGTTTCAACAAACAAAGCCTTGTTTCAAGATTCACTAAAGATCAAGTCTTGCCTCAAAACAAAAGGTTTCAAAGTCATGCAAGGCTCTGGTAATCAATTACCAGGAAGTGTAATCGATTACCAGAAGGGAAGAATGAAAAAGAGCTTTTGAAAAGGGTTTTGAATTTGAATTTTGAACATGTAATTGATTACCATATGTCTGTAATCGATTACCAGCAATGAAACTCCTAAAATTCAAATTCAAAAGTCATGACCCTTCAAATTATAATTGTGTAATCAATTACACAAACATCTTGTTCAAAATCTGCCAACAGATTTTTAGAAAATCTGCCAACAGTCACATCTTTTGATTGGATTTGTGAATGGCCATCAAAGGCCTATAAATAAGTGACTTGGGCACGAAATTTAGGGAGAGTTTTTACTTGTTCAAAATGTCTTATCCTCTCAAAAGGAAATGAGAGAGATTCCAAGAGAACTTCATTGCCAAATGCTTTCTCAAAAGAAACTATTAGGCAAACACTTGCAAATCCATTAAGAGTTTCTCCATGGACTTCAATTGTAATATCCTTATCTTCAAGAGAGAATTCTTCTTTCTTTCTTCTCATTCAAAGAGATTGATTAAGGGTCTGAGAGTCTCTTAAGTTGTTAGGATTCCTGAACACAAGGGATGAGTTGTCCCTGTGTGGTTCAGACTTTGTAAATGGATTTTTACAAAGGGAGGGGAAAATCTCAAGTGGGTTACTTGAGTATTGGATGTAGGCACGAACTTTTCCGAACCAGTATAAAAACTGTGTTTGCATTCTCTCGTCCCTTATCTCATTCATTTTATTGCAATCAATTTTGTCTTGCATGTTTAAAGAACATTATTAAATTGATTGTTGCTTCTTCTACATTCCGAGCCTATCTCTTCTTTTAGAAGGGGGTTAAAAGTTTGTTAGTGAGAAATTAATTCACCCCTTCTTAAGATTTCTGAGGCCACATGTCTAACACACACACCCTATCGACTCATCTAATACTATCATGTATAGTGCCATACCCTAATTTCGTCCGGGGACCATTGTTTGGTGGTATGCAACCTTCGCTTGACCGCCTCGAGGTACTTAACCCCCATCGTTAGGTAATCCGTAAAGTTCTGCAACATTCCGGAAGTCAAAAAGAGCATTGTTGCATAATCCGTAAAGTTTTGCAACATTCCGAAAAGAAAATGGATGCCGTTACAGAATCCGTAAAGTTTCGTGAGATTTCAGAAAGAAAAAAGCCAAAAACACAAAAATGGGGGGTGAACTTATCAAGATAGGGGTGTAAATAGCAATTCGAGTCTAGGCCCTTCCAAACCATTTTAGAAGTTGGGTTGCTTAAGGAGGAAGCAACTGGGCGGCAAGCTCCTCCACGTTTTTGAAAAATGGTTTTCGGGGCTTCCGTGGCTTCCGTAATTCTTCTGTAAAATTTCTGAAAACCTTGGGTAAGCATATTTCACTTAACATTGATGAAAGGGAAGAGAAAAAAAGATGAAAATCAAATCTGAAACACTTCAGTAAGGCTTTCGTAACTTTTCCGTAAAATACGAAAAGGGGGGTGAACTTAGTAATTCGGGTGCGCTTAGAAATCTTCTTCATTAAGTCTCTAGGCGGCAAGCACCTCTCTTTTTCCCTATAAATAGGGGAGGGGGGCTGTTTCAAAAAAATACTCATCACCTCTTAGCTATGCATTTCAGCTATTTTGGGCAAAAAACACGTTTTCGTGAAGAAAAATCGAGTCGAAGTGCTTCCGTAACGCTTCCGTAAGCGATTATGTGGAAATTCTTCATCGTTCTTCACCGTTCTTCGTTCGTTCTTCGTTGTACTTCGGTCTTCAACCGGTAAGTTCCCGAAATCGAATCTTTCAATTCATTCTATGCACCCTTAGTGGTCCCTACTTGTTTTGTGTACTTTCACTTTAATTTCGCTTACTTTCAGTTTTCTTTTCTTCCGTTTTTAACGTGCTTTAACCGTTTATTTAAGCTGTTTTCTCACCTAATAAATGATAAAATGAATTTCAACCGATCATTTGCGTTGTAATCTCGTTTAATCACTATTTAAACAAAATCTAACCAATCATTCACGCTGTAATCTCGGTTAAACCAAAAAAGGCAAAATAATAATAAAATAATCAAAATATCTTTGAATAAAATAATCAAAAAAATCAATCGGACGTTTTTCTTTGGAAGTTTCCTTGGATCAATTGACTAATAACCATAGTGAAACTAAGGCTAAAATCAACTCACAAATCAAGCTTTGTCCGCAAAAAATCACTAAAAACCGTTTTAAGGTCCAACGCCTTAAACAATCCTCTTTGCTTTTATCGGTTAACATGGACCGTTCAAAAGCATAAAATCAACATGTAACTTTACCGCTTTTGCAAGAACTACGTAGGTCTGATTTCCTCTTTGATGGAGGATACGTAGGAGCAAAAGCCCCACTTTTGTCGACCTCGTGAGATGGTTAGAGGTCCAACGCCTTAGCTTTCTCACCAAGTAAAATGGATCATTTTAAGGTCCAACGCCTTAAATGACCCCCTTCCAAGTAAAAAGAATCACTTGATTCGCCCCTTTTGAAAGAAGTATGTAGGTCTGATTTCCTTATCACAATTGAGGAATACGTAGGAACAAGGGAAACACCCTTGTCGACCACAAAAAGATAAAAAATACAAAGAGGCATAAAAAGACATAAAAACGTAAAAAAGGGAAAATAAAACAATTTGAAGACATCTTTGCACACTCGATTAAAGGCTGCCGTCCTTTGTGACGGACGCGTGGAGTGCTAATACCTTCCCCATGCGTAAATACAACTCCCAAACCTTTCACACTTAAAGTTTGTAGACCACACCTTTCCGGTTTTTCTGGTTGACTTGAATGAGTTGAAGTATCCCTTGAATTAGTCATGTGTGAATTTCTTGATGTGGATGTTGAGTTATGTGGAGTTTTGTTGAGCTAAGTTGAAATTATGAGATTTTAGATTTTACCTAAACCTAGTTCAGTAAAATCACAATCGCGGATTCATTAACAGTTGGATTATCATCAAATTTTGTTAGGAGCTTTCTAAGACAATTTTCCAACATCTGACCGTTGGGATTTTGAAAATAACAACTTTTGATCTCTTGCTAGGCGAGAATGGCGCGCTAAGTGAAATTCCAACCAAAGAAGGAATTGCGCTGAGCGCCCCAAGGTGCGCTAAGCCCAATTCCAACCAGAGAGGGAATTGCGCTTAACGACCAGAGGTGCACTAAGTGAGCCCTAGTGCAGAGGGGGCTGTGCTAAGCCTAAATTCTTGTGCTAAGCGCAAGTAGTGGACTTTGGCTTAGCGCGACAGGCTTGCTAAGCAAAATATGCAGGTTATAAATATGTTTTCAGCGTGAAAAACATGATTTTTCACTCTCCTCTTCTCCAAAATGCCTCCCAAACCCTAAAACCTCGTTTTCCACCACCCAAGACCACCAGTGATCGCCGTAAGCTGTCATTGCTTGCCGTTGAACCCCCACACCAAGAGGAACACTTTAATTGGAGAGAAATATTCAGAATCCTCCTTAAGGATTCGGTGGAGAAAATCCCCCAATCCTCCATTTCAAAGTTTTTCTGAGGTAATCTTGACTTCTAAACTTTCTCCTAGTTAGTTTGAGTTTCTCTTATGTGTTGGGTACTGCAATAGGGTGTTCTTACACTTCCTTTGAAAAACCCTAGAGAATGAGACATTGTAAAAGTTATCTTTTTATAACATTGAGGTTATTTTTTCTGAATTCACTGAACCACGGTCACATTGACGTGATCGGAATTTCAAAATTATGTTTCCTTTTTGTAGAACTCGAAACACCCCTCAGCCTTTTATGTTTTGACAGGGGTATTTGACTCCGAATGTTGTCATTGACCTTGTTTTTGAAATCTATATTTTTTTTCCTTCAATTTGGCATATAGGAGAGATCACGATAGGTGAGAGGAGTTTATTATAAGTTTACTGTTTTGATGCCACAGTTAGGGTCAGGGAACCTAACTATGGGAATATATACATGTCTTTGTTGCATGCTGGTTTTGTTTTTAGAAAACAATGTTTTTGAGGAATGGGATGCAATATATTTATTGTTGATGAATAACATTATTGTCCTTATTAGACTAGTGTTGCCTGAAGACCTGGGGAGTGTGAATCCCAGGCATGAAAGATATATGTATATGCGAAATATGAGTTACTATTGATGTTGCTATTTATGATGATATTGATTTGAGATGACATTGTTAGTGATGATCAGGTCAACATGAATTGATGTTATTATTGATGATTATGTTGATATGGAATGAGGTTGTTGTTGTTGATAATGTCATTGAGATAAGATGATGTTTATGTTGAGAATGATATTGAAATGAAATGTTAATGATGTTGGAAATGCATTGAGATGATGCATGCTGTGTATGTTCATGGGGGTGCATTGACCTTGTCGGATGTCCCTGGTGGGGGAAAATAGAGTGGTTAAGGAGTTTAAGCATCTCCGAGGGGATGTCTTAGGATCTTTAATTCATCCATGGTCAGTGTACTTGATGGTGCCCATGTTTCATACGTTGGATATTGTGTATGTTCGTGGGGGGTGCATTGACCTTGTCGAATGTCCCTGGTGGGGGAAAATAGAGTGGTTAAAGAGTTTAAACATCTCTGAGGGCATGTTTAGGATCCTTAATTCATCTATGGTCTTTGTACTTGATGGTGCTCACGTTCATACGCCGTATGTTGTGTATGTTCATAGGGGGGTGCATTGACCTTGTCGGATGTCGCTGGTGGGGGAAATAGAGTGGTTAAAGAGTTTAGACATCTCTGAGGGGATGTTTAGGATCTTTAATTCATCCATGGTCCTTGCACTTGATGGTGCCCATGTTTCATGCCTCATATGACATGGGAAATAGTATAAACTATGACAGTATGTACTTGTAGTTCCTTGTGAGGAGGACTACTTGTACTAGGGGGTGTGTCACTCGGTTTGGGAACTCCCTTGTGGCCAAGGCTGATCACCATGGGGGGGAGTTACGGTGCACGATAGGGTAGCCTCGACACTTACTGCATAGTTTCCTGAAGTGTTCCCTGAGGATATATCCGGTCTACCACCCGAGAGAGAGATAGAGTTTTCCATAGACCTGTGTCGCAAGGTACCCTTTTGCGGGCGAGCGAGGCGAGGTTCACGGGTGCGTCTTCCAAAGGAGGAAAATGCGCGGAGTCGTCACCAACGTTTATTTGTGGAAAATGTCAGAAAAACTGAAGGAAACCGGTCATGAAGAATATTCCAGATTCGGGAGTTATATTTACGTTTAAGGAAGGTATTAGCACCTCTCACGTTTATCCCAAAGGATAACAGCCTTAAATTAGAATTGTGTGAAATTGTGTTCCTAAGCTTTTATTTCTTTTTAATTTTTGAGGTCGACAAAAGCGGGGCTCTTGCTCCTACGTACCCTCCATCGAAGAGGAAATCAGACCTACGTAGTTCTTTCTAAAGGGTGAATCAAGCGATTCTTTTTACTTGGAAGGTGGTCCTTTTAAGGCGTTGGACCTTAAAAGGATCCATTTTACTTAGTGAGAAAAACTGAAGTATCAAACCTTAAAATCCTTTTTAGTGAATTTTTTGCGGACAAGCTTGACTTTGCGTGTTGATTTTAGCCTTAGTTTCACTTTAGTTATTAGTCAATTCGATTAAGAAAGAGAAATCCCAAAGAGAAACGTCCGATTGATTTTTTTGCTTTATTTTACTAAAAGATATTTTTTGATTAATATATTATTATTTTACCTCTTTTTGGTTTCCAACGTGGTTACGGCATGACCGAACGGTCGGATTTCATTTTAACAGAAATTAACGGATATTACAATTCAAATGATCGGTGGGAATTTATTTTATTTTTTGATTAGGCGAGAAAATGACTTAAGTAAATGACTAAAGCACGTCAAAAGGGGGTACGGAAAGTAAATGAAACGAAAATAAAAGTATGCGAAACAAATGGGGATCACCAAGGGTACATAGAATGAATTGAAAAGTTTGATTTCGGGAACTTACCGGTTGAAGACCGAAGAACGACGAAGAACGGTTGAAAATCTTCGTGAAATCACCCACGGAAATGTTACGGAAGCATCTCGGCTTGGATTTTCTTCACGGAAACAATTTTTCTCACTACTTTTAGGTGATCCCGAAATACTAGAAGGGCTGAACCCCTTTCTCCTTCACTCCTCCCCCTATTTATAGGAAAATAGGGGAGGAGCTTGCCACCCAACTCGCCCAGGCGAGCCAGGTTGCTTCCTCCAGAAGCAACCGCCTTCTGGAGGAACATCCTGGAAGGCCCAAGTGGGCCTGGTTGCTATTTGCACCCCCCTTTTTACTAAATACACCCCTTTCTTTTTTTGGTGATTCTTTTTCCGTAACGTTATGAAACTTTACGAATTTCGTAACAATACTTGTTTTCTTTCCGTAAGGTTACGAAACCTTACGGGTCACGTAATTACTCCCTTTTTTTTTGGCTCTCGGAATGTTACGAAACCTCACGGATTGCGTAACAATGCTTCCTTTTGATTTCCAGCATGTTACGGAATCTCACGGATTTTGTAACAATGCTTCCTTTTGATCTCCGACATGTCACGAAACTTCACGTATTGTGCAACAAAGGGTGCCAAGTACCTCGAAGCGGTCAAACAAAGGTTGCATGCCATCAAACAATGGTCCTCGGACGAAATTAGGGTATGACAGTTGCCCCTCTTTACTTACCTTTTATCATAGATAAGAGGAAAGCAAAGATAAAGAACTGATTTCGTCCGTCTTAGCCCTTTCCATAATTAGTCTATGATGACTCCCATCTCTCCTTCTTCTCTCTCTGCACAACACAAAACAAACACAAACCAAAAACACCAATAACATAATATATCCGTATACACATGTTTGGCGAAGAAACCGATTGGGAAAATAACAAAAAGCCATATTTTCCAGTCACCGGAAGCTCCGCGCTTGATAACGGAGGACGCATGAACAGTGCTAGGCAATCAATTCTTGGGGCTCCGAATAGGATGGTGGAGGATACACGAACAGCGCTAGGTAATCAATTCGTGGGGCTCCAGACTTGATGGTGGAGGACGCACGAACAACATTAGGCAATCAATTCGTGAGGCTCCAAACTCGATGGTAGAGGATGCATGAATGACAATCAATTCATGGGGCTCCGGATAAGATTTGGTGGAGGATGCATGAACCGTGCTAGGCAATCAATTCGTGGGGCTCTGGACTCAATGGTGGAGGATGCATGAATGACAATCAATTCATGGGGCTCCGGACAAGATTCATTGGTGGAGGATGCACGAACAGTGTTAGGCAATCAATTCGTGAGGCTCCAGACTCGATGGTGGAGGATGCATGAATGACAATCAATTCATGGGGCTCCGGACAAGATTCATTGGTGGAGGATACACGAACAACGCTAGGCAATCAATTCGTGGGGCTCCGGACTCGATGGTGGAGGATGCATGAATGACAATAAATTCATGGGGCTCCAGACAAGATTCATTGGTGGAGGATGCACGAACAGTGCTAGGGAATCAATTCGTGGGGCTTCGAACTCGATGGTGGAGGATGCATGAATGACAATCAATTCATGGGGCTCCATATAAGATTCGTTGGTGGAGGATGCACGAACAACGCTAGGCAATCAATTCGTGGGGCTCCGGACTCGATGGTGGAGGATGCATGAAAGACAATCAATTCATGGGGCTCCGGATAAGATTCGTTGGCAGGACCGAAGGGTCCACTCCACGGGGTTCTTTCACTTAAAAGGAGAACATGCTTTAGCAAGGAAAAATAAATCATTCACGAGAGCACCATATTTTAGAGAAACAATATACTCATGCCAAAAGTGATTTTCCTTGTAACTGAAAATGAAGGGCAGGATGTCAACATTTAGCTTTTAAATGAGCATTCAGGGGAAACGTCGGGTCAAACTGAAACTAGGAATAAAATCACTCATAGTGTATAAAAACTCACACAAGTAAGTGTTTGACCTTAATCCCAAACCATAGCTGCACCATGACTTTATTTTGCACATGATTTCCTATTGAACCAAAAGATCACTCGCACGATCACGGATCAATAGGATTTTCTCAAGGGTAGTGTTTTTGGAGAGGAAGCTGGGTGTTTCGATCTTTTCCTCTTTGTTTATGTGGGGCAGGATATCACCAGTCGAGAGCGACTTTGAATGGCAATCCCAAAGGAAGAACTACTTAAAAAAATGGGTTTTCCTTTGCCGGCAGTCATTTACCCTGCCAAAAATTTATCTGGTTAGAAGATCTTCTGTTTTCTTTCCTGGTTTCATGTATTGATCGGGAATTATTCTGTTTTTCCTTCGATCTTTTTCTTTTTACTTTCTTCCGATGTTCGATCGGGAATCCTTCTTTTCCTTTTCTTTTCTTTCTTTTCATTTCTTCCTTTCTGATCTTTGATTGGGAATTCGGGTTTTAGCATTCGTTATTCGCTCTCCCTTGAGGAGATTCTAGGTCCTTTTCTTTGGGGGGAAAGGATGAGGATTCTTTTCATGGGCCAAGGTTCAAAGTAGCTTAAGATTGTGTCTCAACATGGTCCTTTCATCGTGCGAGCCCGATTTTGATATTGGGGGCAAAACAAATTTGTGTGTCAAGGTGTCGGTCTCGGGTTGAATTTCCATATTATTTCCACGAGGCATGCGTAACAATGATGATTTGGAAACAACGTGCAAAATTAGTCATGGCTACAGCTAGGTGGGTACTCAAGCATCCAATTTATGGCATTGTGATACTAGGGCTTGGGATTTACACAAGTAGACCCAATATTTCCAAATTATGTTCTTTCATCGTGTCATACCCTAATTTCGTCCGGGGACTATTGTTTGATGGCATGCAACCTTCGACTGACCGCTTCGAGGTACTTGGCACCCTTTGTTGCACAATATGTGAAGTTCCGAGACGTGCCGGAAATCAAAAGGAAGCATTGTTACGCAATCCGTGAAATTCCGTAACGTGCCGGAAATCAAAAGGAAGTATTGTTACGCAATCCGTGAGTTTCCGTAACTTTTTGAAAGCTAAAAAAGGAGTAATTACATGATCCGTAAGGTTTTGTAACCTTACGGAAAGAAAACATGTATCGTTACGAAATTCTTAAAGTTTCGTAACGTTACGGAAAAAGAATCACCAAAAAAAGTAAAGGGGGTGTATTTAGTAAAAAGGGGGTGCAAATAGCAACCAGGCCCACTTGGGCCTTCCAGATTCTTCCTCCAGAAGGCGGTTGCTTGGCGAGCTGGGTGGCAAGCTCCTCCCCTATTTTGCTATAAATAGAGGGAGGAGTGAAGAAGGAAGGGGTTCAGCCTTCTTGGCACTTCGTATTCACTTGAAATTGCTGAGGAAAATTGTTTCCGTGAATAAAATCCAAGACGAGGCGCTTCTGTAACGTTTCTGTAATTTTTCCGTGGGTGATTTCGCATAGATTTTCAACCGTTCTTCATCATTCATCGTTCATTCTTCATTGTTCTTCGGTCTTCAACCGGTGAGTACCCGAAATCGAACTTTTCAATTCATTCTATGTACCCGTGGTGGTCCCCATTTGTTTCATGTACTTTTATTCTCGTTTCGTTTACTTTCTATACCCCTTTTTGACGTGCTTCAGTCATTTACTTAAGTCATTTTCTCACCTAATAAAAAAATAAAATAAATTTCCACCGATCGTTTGATTTGTAATATCCGTTAATTTCTGTTAAAATGAAATCCGATCGTTCGGTCACGCCGTAACTACGATGGAAACCAAAAAGAGGTAAAATAATAATATAATAATCAAAAAATATCTTTTAGTAAAATAAAGCAAATAAAATCAAACGGACGTTTCTCTTTGGGATTTCTCTTTCTTAATTGAATTGACTAAATAATTAAAGTGAAACTAAGGCTAAAATCAACTCGCAAAGTCAAGCTCGTCCGCAAAAATCACTAAAAAAGGATTTTAAGATTCAACACCCCAGTTTTTCTTACCAAGTAAAAAGGATCATTTTTAAGGTCCAACGCCTTAAAATGGCCACCTTCCAAGTAAAAAGAACCGCTTGATTCACCCTTAAAAAAGAACTACGTAGGTCTGATGGAGGGTACGTAGGAGTAAGAGCCCCGCTTTTGTTGACCTCAAAAATAAAAAAGAAATAAAAGTTAGGGTAACACAATTTCACACAATTCTAAAAATAAGGTTGTTGTCCATTGAGACAAACGTAAGAGGTGCTAATACCTTCCTCAAATGTAAATACAACTCCCGAACTTGGAATATTCTTTATGACCAGTTTCCTTCGGTTTTTCCGACATTTTCCACAAATAAACGTTGGTGGCGACTCTGCGCATTTTCCTCCTTTGGAAAACGCACCCGTGAGCCTCGCCTCACTCGCCCGCAAAAGGGTAGGTTGCGACAGTTGGCGACTCCACTGGGGACTGTTTTTTGTTAGTTAGGCCTATTTTAGGGAATTGTGGAATTGTGAAACTGTGTGTGCATTTTGTTGAACTGTGTAAATATAATAAATGCTATCTTTTCCACATTTTTACACTGCATTCTAAGCACCCACGGGTTTGAGTAAAAAAAGGACCCTATACCCGGGTTTATGGGAATCTAAGGAGTGGAGGTGAATCTATGGTCATGCTAGGTCTCTGACTTGCTTGATAATAGTGAAACCTCATCTAGAGCTTTCTCTCTTTATAATGTGTTGTCGCTGGTATTCCATACCGCCGCAATATTATTATCTTGAGTGATGATACCTCTAGAAAACAGCCATGTGAGTTATGAATTGTTGGGAGTAGTTATTAGAGACCCCTAGATATTATCCTATAGGTTCCCAAATAGGGGCATGGAGCAAACACGCTCCGTGCCATTTGTTCTCATGCATTCTTCTGCAAATAGCACATAAATTATAGTTTTGCTAGTGATATTTTGTTTCTCTAGAGTAATACGTTACTTTTTAATACATACGTTGAGGCGCCATAATGCCTAGAACATAGTATTAAAAAGATTGATCTTTTTTGGTCTCGTATATGTAAATTACCCCTTGTTTTGTTTTCTTTCCGTTTCATGCATGCACATTGCATCATTCATATTGGAGTCTTGATCCACCCCTTTTTTAGGTAAATGATGGGGACAAATCAAAACGGAAAAAGATTCTATCAAGTCAAGATTAAGGGCCTAGATGTCACCAGCCTTAAGGAGTTGGGACGGCTGATGGGACCCCTCCAAAGGCAAGCCTTCCGCAAAGTGTATGGAAAGATTTTAGATTTGACCACAGTGGAAGTATTTACGGAAGCCATTGTATCCCTCGCCCAATACTATGACCAGCCATTGAGATGCTTCACGTTTGGGGACTTCCAAATAGTACCGACTGTTGAAGAATTTAAGGAGATTTTAGGATGCCCTCTCGGGGGAAGAAAACCATATCTTTTCTTCGGGTTTCTTCCCTCCTTGAGCAAGATTGCAGTTGTGGTCGGAGATTCAGCGAGAGAGTTGGATCGTATGAAACAAACTCGAAACGGCATAGTGGGCCTACCGCGGAAATACTTGGAAGGCAAGGCAAGGGATATGGCGAGTCAAGAAGAGTGGGTCCCATTTTGTGGATATACTAGCTTTGCTGATCTTTGGGGTTGTCCTCTTTCCAAACGTGGACGGTTTAGTGGACCTAACTGCAATTGATGCTTTCCTTGCATATCACCATAGCAAGGAGAGCCTGGTGGTAGCTATCTTGGCGGACTTATTTGATACATTTGACCGAAGGTGCGAGAAGAACAGCGCATGGATTGTCTGCTGCTTACCCGCCCTTTGTGTGTGGTTGGTTTCATGCCTATTCCAACAAGACATAAGACGCCCGTGTCCGCTTCAAAGTTATCGCTCGTGTGTCAAAAAGAGAAGAGTCGATTAGGATCAATACTTGGCTGGGATAAGAGGCAGTGCAATCAACTGGTTTCCTCGATGGAAGGAAGGAAATGAGGGAGTTCTTTTCTCATGTGGGGACTACCCAAACGTCCCGTTGATAGGGACGAGGGGGTGTATTAACTATAATCCCGCACTTTCCATAAGACAGCTAGGGTACCCCATGAGGGGAGCACCAACGGAAGAGAGCCTCTCGCCTTTCCTTGTGAGAGATTTCGGCGCGCAAAGTCTCAAGATTGTACAAAGAGTCCACAAGGCGTGGAAAAGCCTGTTGAGGAAAGATAAAGAACTTAGGGGCATCCGTAATGGCATCATCGGTGGTTATCATGAATGGCTAAGAGTTCATACACGAGGGTTAGATTGGCTCTCCAAGTTGAAAATTATCAACGAGGAGAACTTCGAAGCTCTGGAAGAGGATGAAGAAGTCCAAGCTCTAAAATTAGAGCTAGGAAAGGCGAGACTCGCCAAAGAAAAATTCAAGTCAGTCGCTACAAACATCCGGAAAGAGTGTGCCGAGTTACGAGAGGAAAACACGACTACTGCAGGAGCCCTTGAACAAGAAACCAAGAGGGCCCGCAAGGAAGAGCATGGCCGAGATAAATTCTGAGGAGCTTTGTGGGGTGGCAACAATGAGCTCAAGCTCCGGAGAGAGGAAAGAGACCAGTCACGGGTACATGGCATGATCTTAAAGGAAGAGTTAGCTGCTTGCTCAAGATCCAAGAGGGGTTTGGCCCAACACTTAGAAGCCACGGAGCGAAGCATGCTAGCTATAATAGGGCAGTACAAAGAAGAGTTAAACTAGTCTTTGACCCATGAACAAAAACTAGTAGAGGACTTCGCACAAGCATACACCGAGAAGGAAGCAAGAGGGAGGGTGATTGATGCATTGCATCAAGATGCGACCATGTGGATGGATAGGTTCACCTTGACCTTAAATGGAAGTCAAGACCTCCCGCGACTACTAGCCAAAGCAAAGGCCATCGCTGAAGTGTGTTCAGCCCCCGAGGAAATTCACGGGCTAATCAATTACTGTCAGCACATGATAGATTTGATGGCCCGTATAATTAGAAACCGTTAGGTTCTGTTATAACACTTTTGTATGATCTTGGCTAGATAAAAGCTTTGTTCCCTTTTTATAAAAAGAGAAGTTCTAAAACTCATCACGTTATCTAAAAAAGGGCCTTGAGGTGGATCCAAGGGCTCTGATCATTCATTAGCATATTCATGTTTTGGTGGCATACTCACCACTGTTTGTTTCTTTAGGGAACTCACCATAACTAAAAAAGCACAAAGGCACGCGTATAACACTCGATCCAGAAAGATGGATAATGAAGAGGGAGTGCAAGAACAGATGAAGGCCGACCTATCGGCCTTAAAAGATCAAATGGCTTCTATCACGGAGGCCATGCTAAAGCTTCAGAAAACTATATAAGATAATGCTACGGCGGCCGCTTCCAATATAGCTAGGGAAGCGGAACCGGTGCTACAGCCCGCAATAAACTTGGGCCGAGATAGAAACTCGACGGTTTTCGGTCGGAGGTATAGTCCTCAAGCCTACCCTTATAGTTTGCCTCCGGACTTCACTCCCCGTACCGCTCCAGACGATTTGAGCCAAGCCCCTACCTTCGAGGGGCAACTCCCTCCTCATGCCGACTATCCTCTGCAAGAAGATGATGAAGGAGATGCCCATCTAGGCCCTTTACGTCCCCTCAAGGATCCGGCCCCCCATGAATTGCCCCAACCAAACATAGTCCGCCACGTCCCGTCTCCACCCGCACCCGTTAAAGAATTCGTTCCCTTTGCAAAAGACAAGGGAAAGATTGATTTACTTGAAGAGAGGCTGAGAGCGGTAGAAGGCCTCGGCAACTGCCCGTTCTCGGATTTAGCGGATCTGTGTCTGGTACCTGACATCGTCATCCCTCCCAAGTTTAAAATACCAGATTTTGATAAATACAAAGGGACGACATTTCCAAAAGGTCATCTTCGGATGTATTGCCGAAGGATGAGGGCATATTCTACAGACGAAAAGCTGTTGATGCACTTCTTTCAAGACAGCTTAGCCGGAGCAGCAGTGGCGTGGTATACCAATCTGGAAGCTTCTCAGATCCGGTCATGGAAAGACTTGGCAACTACCTTCATTAGGCAGTACCAATACAACACGGATATGGCTCCTGATCGGAACCAACTTCAGAGCATGAGCAAGCGGGAGCATGAGTCCATTAAAGAATATGCTCAAAGGTGGAGAGACCTAGTAGCCCAAGTCGTCCCACCCATGACTGAGAGGGAGATGATCACGATTATGGTAGATACGTTGCCTACGTTCTACTACGAGAAGCTGATAGGATATATGCCAACTAACTTTGCAGACCTCGTCTTCGCCAGAGAAAGAATCGAGTCCGGACTGAGAAAAGGAAAGTTTGAGTATGCCTCCAATGTTTCCCCAACAAAAATAGAAGAGCCCCAGTGGTGGGCACACGAAAAAAGGAAGGAGATACCCACACGGTCACCACCGCCCCAACATGGATGAAAGCGCCCCAAAATGCCCAAAACTCATACCAGCACAACCATCCAAACTTTTCGATCCGAGCCGGGAGTTCCCTCCCAACTCAAGTAGAAGGGCCTCCCGCAACAGAAAAGACGCCTGCCCAACACACAGCTCCGGCCACTTCCCGGCCAGCTAATAATACAACTCCTGGCACGAGCTATAACAATGCACGGCGCCCCCCGAAAGACAAGTTCTCTCCTATTCCCATGGCATATTCCGAGTTGTGGCCCTCATTATTGGAAAATCATTTGGTACAACTCGAATGCCAAGTTCACATACCATAGTGGAGCCCCCGAACACAACATTGACTCTTGCCTGCCGTTTAAGTATAAGGTGCAACACCTAATAAATGTCGGCTGGCTATCATTCCAAGAGGAGGGCCCCAACGTTAAAACCAATCCACTAGCCAGTAATGGAGGGGCTAGCGTAAACGCCATCAAAAAGGATGGGCCGTCAGGGGGAAAGAGATTAGAAGATGTGGCTACGTCTAGACGATTCATCTACCAGTCGCTGTAAGCAGCATGCATGGTCTCTCGTGGCGGAGACGAAAGCGACGAATGTTTGTTTTATCTCGGGGAATCACACGACATGGAAACCTGTCCCGTGGTGGAAGAGTTACTTCAACGGCTTATGGACTCGGGGCAGCTCGAAGTGTCCAAGGCAGATAGGGAAGAACCACAGATTTGCATGCAATCGGAAGAAAAGAAGGTTCCCCAAACCCCTAGTAATATGTTTCACTAGGAATATGACCGGCTCCAGGCCCATGTACCCCCCGACAGCGCCCAAGCCAATGCCGTTAGCCTATCAAAGCAATAAGGCCGTTCCATGGAAGTATACCCCTCCCGCCTTTTGGAGAAAGGGCAGCAACCGAGGTTGACTCCTTGTCAGCCAAGGTGACCAACAGTACCGGTCTTAGCGGCGTAACCCGCAGTGGCTGGGTGTTCGCTCCCCCTCACTCGGCGGAATTGCCCTCCAAGGGGAAAGCACCCATGATCCAAGAGCCCGCAGATGTGGCCACCCCCTCAAAAGAAGTGGATCCCCCGGTGGTAAAAGGAGCTGAAAAGAAAGAAGGTCTTCAAGGAAAGGCGGTGACTTTGGAAGAGGCTCATGAGTTCCTTTGTCTCATCCAACAAAGTGAGTTTAAAGTAGTTGAGCAACTAAATATAACTCCGGCAAGGATCTCTTTGCTCGAACTGCTCATAAACTCCGAGCCTCATCGTGCACTATTGGTAAAGGTCCTCAACGAAGCCCACGTAGCACACGACATCTCAGTTGAGGGTTTTGAAGGCATTGTTAATAATATAACTACCAATAACTATATCGCGTTTGCGGAAGAAGAGATTCCCGTTGAGGGGAGAGGGCACAACAAGGCTCTACATGTGTCTGTCAGATGCATGGACCATGTCGTCACTAAGGTACTCATCGACAATGGTTCAAGTTTAAATGTGATGTCAAAGACCACCTTGGAGAAACTTCCTTTTAATGTGTCACGTCTTAAACCAAGTTCGATGGTAGTACGAGCCTTTGACGGTAGTCGGCGGGAAGTGATGGGAGAAATTGACATCCCCGTTCAAATAGGCCCCCACACTTGCAATGTGGTTTTTCAAGTGATGGACATAAATCCCGCCTACAACTGCCTCTTGGGGAGACCCTGGATTCATGCGCTAGGAGTGGTCCCTTCGACGCTTCACCAGAAATTAAAATTCGCGGTTGGTGGACTCTTGGTGATAGTGTCAGGTGAAGAAGATATGTTGGTGAGCTGCCCCTCCTCCGCACCTTATGTAGAAGCAGCGGAAGAATCATTGGAAACAGCTTTCCAATCCTTCGAGGTGGTGAGTTATGCCTCTGTGGAAACGAGTCTATTGCTACCTTGTCTCTCTAATGCAGCCCTAATGGTGGCACGGGTAATGCTCAAGCACGGTTATGAGCCCGGAATAGGTCTTGGCAAGGACAGCCTCGGGAATGCCGATGTGGTCGACATTAGGGGAAACCCGTACAATTATGGGTTGGGGTATGAACCCGGGAAGCCGGGAATAAGGAATGCACCGTCAAGACTCCGGGCAGATAGAGCATGGCCCGGCCATGTTAGCCAGTGTTTCACCAGTGTCGGGATAATGTTCGAGGAAGAGGTGGCAGCAATAGGAGAGGAGTCTCCACAAGATCCGCAAAGTTTCATGCGACCATGCCATCCCGATTCCCAAGTGGAGAACTGGCGCGTGATAAGCCAGTCGGAGGTCTATATCGCTGATTCAATGTAATTAGAGGCTATAGATTTCTTTCTCTTTTGTTTTGTGAAACCTACGTTATTAAATAAAGAGATCTTGTTTCATCTGTTCTTGCGGTTCCACCTTTTCTCATATCATTTTGCATGTTTTTGTTTTCTTTTGTCTTGATTGGTATAGATATGAGGGTCGATTCTTTGAGGATCCTAACAACGAGGGTTTGATAATCGATTTTGACGGAGAAGTAAGCCAAACAATGAACGAAGAAGAGGAAGAGGACGTCCTTTCACCAGAGTTAGAGAGGTTGATCGCTCAGGAAGAACGCGAAATGAAGCCTCACCAAGAGGAAACCGAACTAATAAACTTAGAGACCGGAGAGGGAAAGAAAGAAGTGAAAGTGGGAACCGGTATGACCACACCTATCCGCCAAGGCTTGATAACCCTTCTTGAAGAATATCAAGACATCTTTGCGTGGTTGTACCAAGACATGCCAGGTCTGGACCTCGACATTATGCAGCATAAGTTGCCATTGAATCCTGGGTCTTCCCCGGTTAAGCAAAAGCTACGAAGGATGAGACCCGAAATGTCTTTAAAAATCAAAGAAGAAGTGAGAAAGCAGTTCGATGCGGGTTTCTTAGTTGTAGCTCGATACTCGGAGTGGGTAGCCAACATTGTCCCGGTCCCAAAAAAGGACGGCAAAATGCGAATGTGCGTAGACTATCGGGACTTAAACTGAGCCAGTCCTAAAGACAATTTTCCCCTACCACACATTGATATACTGGTAGATAATACAGCCAAGTTCGCCCTTTTCTCTTTTATGGATGGTTTCTCAGGGTATAATCAGATAAAGATGGCACCCGAAGATGTGGAGAAGACTACTTTCGTCACCCTATGGGGAACGTTCTGCTACGAAGTGATGGCCTTCGGGCTGAAAAATGATGGGGCAACCTATAAGCATGCCATGGTAGCGTTGTTCCACGACATGATGCATAAAGAGTTAGAAGTCTATGTAGATGACATGATTGCCAAATCTCAGACTGAGGACGAACACCTCGTCAATCTGCGTAAACTGTTTGGAAGGCTGCAGAAATACCAACTGAAACTAAACCCAACCAAGTGCACCTTCAGGGTAAAATCGGGGAAGTTACTGGGATTTATCGTGAGCCAGAAAGGGACAAAGATAGATCCCGAGAAAGTGAGGGCCATTCTTGAAATTCCAGAGCCACACACAGAGAAGCAGGTTCGAGGTTTCCTGGGCAGGTTGAATTACATCGCGAGATTTATCTCGCAACTCACCCCTACCTGTGAGCCCATCTTCAAACTATTGTGTAAGAACCAGGCGGTCCTGTGGAATAGTGACTACCAAAAGGCCTTTGAGAAGATCAAACAGAGCCTCGCAAACCCCTCGGTGCTCATGCCACCTGTAACAGGAAGACCTCTTTTCCTGTACATGACTGTGTTAGACGAGTCTATGGGGTGCGTGTTGGGTCAGCACGATGACTCTGGGAAAAAGGAACAAGCCATTTACTATATAAGCAAGAAGTTTACCGCATGTGAGATGAATTACACAATGCTGGAAAGGACGTGCTGCACCTTGGTATGGGCGTCACATCATCTTAGGCAGTACATGCTTAGTCATACCACGTGGCTTATTTCCAAAATGGATCCCGTGAAATACATCTTTGAGAAACCGGCCCTCACGGGATGAATCGCTAGGTGGCAGGTACTACTATCTAAATTTGATATTGTGTATGTCACCCAAAAGGCAATAAAGGGAAGCTCCTTGGCAGATTATTTGGTCCAACAACCCCTCCAAGATTATTGGCCGATGCACCCTGAGTTCCCGGATGAAGACATCATGGCCCTATTCGAAGAGAAGCGGATGCACGAGGACATAGACAAATGGATTGTTTGCTTCGATGGGGCATCTAATGCTTTGGGCCATGGAGTAGAGGCAGTCCTTGTATCCCCAGATGATCAGTGTATCCCTTTCATGGCCAGGCTAGGTTTCGATTGTACCAACAATATGGCCGAATATGAAGTGTGCGCCCTTGGGATTCAAGCGGCCATTGATTTTGACGTAAAGCTACTCAAAGTGTATGGAGACTCGGCTTTGGTAATACGCCAGTTGAGAGGAGAATGGGAAACTAGGGATCCGAAGTTGATACCCTATCACACTCATATCTTGAAGTTAGCCGAATTCTTTGACGACATTTCTTTCCACCACATACCTCGTGAAGAGAACCAAATGGTCGATGCATTGGCCACCTTGGCATCCATGTTTCAACTTGCCCCACACGGGGATCTACCGTACATTGAATTCAGATCTCGGGGCAAGCCGGCACATTGTTGTGCGATAGAGGAAGAGCGAGATGGGAAACCGTGGTATTTCGACACCAAACAATATGTTGAGAATAAAGAATATCCACCAGGGATTTCCAACAACGACAAAAGAACGTTGAGGAGATTGGCTACTGGTTTCTTTGTGAGTGGTACTATCCTGTACAAACGAAACCATGACATGACCCTCCTACGATGCGTAGATGCCAAAGAGGCGAACTACATGATTAAGGAAATCCACGGGGGTTCATTTGGGACACATGCCAATGGGCATGCTTTGGCCAGGAAGATCCTTAGAGCAGGCTATTACTGGCTCACTATGGAAAGCGATTGTTGCGCCCATGTAAGGAAATGCCATAAATGTCAAGCATACGTGGACAATGTCAATGTTCCGCCACATCCTCTAAATCTCATGTCCGTCCCTTGGCCTTTTTCCATGTGGGGGATAGATGTCATTGGGGCCATCAACCCAAAGCTTCGAATGGTCATCGCTTCATTCTTGTGGCGATAGATTATTTCACCAAATGGGTCGAAGCAATTTCTTATACCAATGTCATAAGGAGTGTGGTGGTAAGATTCATAAAGAAGGAACTGATTTGTCGATACGGACTCCCTAGGAAGATCATTACTGACAATGGCACCAATCTGAACAACAAAATGATGCAGGAAATGTGCGGGGATTTCAAGATCCAACATCATAACTCCACCCTTTATTGGCCAAAGATGAATGGGGCTGTAGAGGCTGAAAATAAAAATATTAAGAAGATTATTCAGAAGATGACGGTGTCATACAAAGATTGACATGAGATGCTACCTTTTGCCCTGCATGGGTAACGAACTTCTACTGGGGCAACGCCGTATTCCTTGGTTTATGGGATGGAAGCGGTACTCCCATTTGAGGTAGAGCTCCCTTCCCAGAAGATACTAGCTGAATCAGGCCTAGAGGAGTCAGAGTGGGCTCAAACACGCTACGACCAACTCAACCATATTGAAGGTAAGTGTTTGACGGCCATGAGCCATGGGCGCCTATATCAACAAAGGATAAAGAATGCGTTCGACAAGAAGGTACGGCCGTGCAAGTTCAATCAGGGGGACCTTGTCCTGAAAAAGATATCCCACGCTGTTAAAGATAATCAAGGGAAGTGGGCCCCGAATTACGAAGGACCTTTCGTTGTGAAAAGGGCTTTTTTTGGGGGGGCTCTGGTGCTCACCAACATGGATGGCGAGGAACTACCCTCGCCCGTGAACTCCGATGTCATTAAGCGATATTATGCTTGAAGTTTGGGGCAATTGAGGAAACCGCTACATGTTCTTTTTATTTTTGAGTTTTTGTTCTTCTTGGTTTCCTCCAGGAATTCCTATCCACTGTAATTGTCTCCTCACTTTGGTTTTAAACCGTGTGTTAGTTTGTAATAACCTGAGCCCTTTTCACTTAGTTCATGGGGTGCCCCAAGCACTTAATTAAAGCTGAACCTAACCAGCTTTCACTAAGAAGATTATAGCATTGGAAACATTCATGCATATGCATGCACATGCATATTTTGTGATAACAGGGGCAGGATCGTCTTAGGCAACGGTCAGGGGTCGAGACAAAGTCAAAGACAGAAATCAATCAGGGTAAGACGACGACGCGGTCATGATTCGCCGCGCATTGTTGTTTCCTACTTTCAAGTACTTAGGGACGGATGCAAATAGAGGATAGGGTCACGACCGACAGATCGTCATCCATTCCCGGCGCTGGACAAGCGGAAAACATCGCTGCAAGGCAGCCTAGTATCCTTTAAATTCACAGTAATTATTACTATCGTTTGGTTAAAATAAATAATGGATGCCTAATCTAACTTGAGTGGGTTCGAGTAAGCAAACGCCAACCTGTGGAGGGCCATGGTTATGTTTCCCCTAAAAAAAAAGGCAGGTTAGCTCGCCTGGGCGAGCTGAGCTCGCCTGGGCGAGCTGAGCTCGCCTGGGCGAGCAACCCCTGCACCAAAATATTAAAAACGAGGGAGGGAAACGTTTTTGCACTCAAAAACTTCCCCCCCTCATTCTAAAAGAGCAAGGCTTACGGGACTCACGGTTTTTGCTCCCCCAAGCCACCTTTGGTTGCATTTTGCTTTCATTTTTGGTACTCCTACTCACTCCAACAAGTAAGTATTTAATCCTTGAGTTTTTTGGCTTTCCATTGGTGCATCTTGTTCATCTTTTGGTGCTCTAAATTGTGAGAATGTGCTCAAATTTGTGGGGCAATTTTGGGTTGTTCTCATGCTTGATTTGTTTGAATTAAGGGGTTGTAGGGGATGGCTTTAGGCCTATGTTGCATCCTGAAGCAATGGGGCATGCCACATTGCCCCCACTCTCTTGCTATTCATGCCTAAACATGTGCCCACCAAGTGCTCGGTGAAATGCCTCAATGACATATGAATATGATTTTGTAAGATTGAGATTGTGGGACTGTTTTATATACATAGGAACAACGTAAAGGATTTGAAATGAGTGCCCAAATGCAATTCTAAGCTTAGGAACCCAAGCTTTTAATTTCAATGCAAGGAAGCATGACTTATGCCTAGGAATCTAAATTTTGGTTTTGAATATGGAAAGGCATGAATATTAGGACATGCTTGAGAGGGTTTTTACTAGAATTTGGCTGCCCCATGAGGAATACTTTGCAGCTAGGTAGCATGGAAAATACCTTTCAATGGTATGTATATGTATGTGAATATAGGTAGCATGGAAAACACCTTTCAATGGTATGTATATATGTGAATGTAGGGCGTAAAGATACCTTGCAAAGTGTGAATGAGTGGGAAAAAAATGCCTTTCAACATATGCATATTTGAGGATAGGTAGCATTAGGAGCCTTTTAGAAAATGTACCCCTATCAAAAAATGGCCTGAGGACGCTTCCCAAATGAATATATGATGTGGAATTGTCCCTCAGATGTATATAGATGGCATGAAAGTTCCATTTCAAATGCAAGTATGTGCATGACGTGAGATTAGCTTTCCAATGTGCATATATGTATAAATAAATGTGAATGAAACAACAAAAATTTGTATGTTAAATAAAATACTTCCAATGTGTGTAGGTAGTTTGTGATAGCAAGATACTTAGGATATGAACATGAGTAATTTTGACACAATGCCTTGAGCACGCGTATGTGTATTCTTTTCAAAAAATATATATATGTGTGGTAACTAGAATATTTTGAATATCCTTGTATGTTGACATAAATAGTAGGATATTTTACGCATACGCATGTTCATAAATGTGTTACATTAAATGTGTGCCCAAGTTTGTTCTAAATCGGAAAGATTAGCATGTTGTTTTTGCGTTAAAATAAGCGTTTTCTTGTAAACTAACTTCCCAAACGTTTTTCTTCGCAAGAAATGGCTTCGAGAAATCTTTCCACAAAGAGATCTAGGAAGGACACCACAGCCGAAGGGACTAGTGCTGCTCCTGAGTTCGATAGCCATCGTTTCAGGAGCGCTGAGCACCAGTAGCATTTCGAAGCCATCAAGGGATGGTCCTTCCACCGAGAGAGACTCGTCCAGCTCAGGGACGACGAGTACACAGATTTCCAGGAGGAGATAGCTCGCCGGCGTTGGACGTTGCTGGTCACTCCCATGGCCAAGTTTGATCCGGATATAGTTCTCGAGTTTTATGCCAATGCTTGGCCTACAGAGGAGGGCGTGCGGGACATGCGGTCATAGGTAAGGGGCCAGTGGATTCCTTTTGATGCAGACCCCCTCAGTCAGTTCCTGGGATACCCGCTAGTGTTGGAGGAGGGCTAGGAGTGCGAGTACATTCAGAGAAGGAACCGGGCCGATGGATTTGACGAGGAGGCCATTGCTCAACAGCTATGCATACCAGGTCAGGATTTTGCCCGGACCGCTGCCGGGAGACGGGTGCAGATCATGCACACCAACATGACTACCTTGACCCAGACATGGATGACGTTGCTGCTCAGCAACATCCTGCCCAGCGATCATAATTTCGACTGCCCTCTGCCGAAGTGTCAGCTGGTGTATGCCATCCTGACACGGATGAGTGTCCATGTGGCTCAGTTGATCGCTGATGCCATTTATTTATTTGCAGGTATGCCGCCTACCAGGCACCCTCTAGACCTAGATAAGTCTAACAAGGCCCTGGGTTTTCCAGCATTGATCACGGGTCTCTGCCAGTCGTTCGGGGTTCCCGTCACACCTAGTAAGGTGATTCGACCGCCGATCACCCGACCTTTCATTTGACACGGAGCGGTATTTACGGCATTTGGTTCTCCAGCAGGCGGCCAACCACCGAGCGCACATGCAGACCCATGACTGTCTCTACCAGCTCAGCCTCAGTCTGCAAAGCCAGGATTTCGCTCCTTTTCCGTGCCCTACTCCAGATCAGTTCAGGGCAGAGGTCACATGGCCCGAAGATTGGCCTGAGGCCCAGGCAGGGGAGGCGCCCGCAGAGGCTCCCGGCGATGCAGATGAGGCCTGCATGGACGAGGAGATGACAGACTTACTCTATTTCTTGGGAGGGAACGGAGCCACATGACCGGGAGATCCCTAGATCCATATTCTCTTTTATGTTTCCTCTTTTATCTGTTACAT
Source organism: Glycine soja (assembly GCF_004193775.1). NCBI lineage: Eukaryota > Viridiplantae > Streptophyta > Magnoliopsida > Fabales > Fabaceae > Glycine > Glycine soja. Next base: position 10,288,108 of record NC_041021.1, on the reverse strand, counting down.
ATCATTTTACATATCACCTTGAGGGACTAACGTTTGTTTTGTTTTGTTTTGTTTTGTGCATACATATCGTTTGGACTATTACGTTAGTGCTTACTTCGTTGTTGTCAATAGTGTTTGTTGAAATTCCAGAACCGTGTAGAGTTTTCATTTAGGAACGTCGTCCTAAAAATAAGATGAACAAAAATCATGATAACGCCAAAAATAAGAAAAAAGA